>NW_028293110.1:232500-342322 GCF_960531495.2 Zeus faber | reverse complement strand
TTGCGTCCTCTGTCTGACGGAAACATGGTTGAACTCACTGATGCCGGATGAAGCCATACGTCCAGCCGAGGCCTTCTCCGTGTTCCGCGGCGACAGAACGGGAGAGTCGGGGAAATCCAAAGGTGGAGGCGTCTGCCTAATGGTAAACAACTGCTGGTGTAACTCCAACAACACCAAATTCCTCTCCCACTCCTGCTCGCAGAACCTGGAACAGCTGACCATCCTATACCGTCCATTTTATCTCCCCCGGGAATTTAGCACGGTCATCATTACAGCCGTTTATATCCCACCGCAAGCGGACACCGACACAGCTCTGTCGGTTCTGTACGATGTGTTGTGCGGATTTCAGAACAGACATCCCGACGCGGCTGTGGTGGTGACTGGGGACTTTAACAGGGCCAACTTAAAAAAGTTCTGCCTAATTTCCACCAACACATCACGTGTGCCACCAGGGGAGATAGAACTTTGGACCATTGTTACACACCTTACAAGAACGGATACAAGCCCGTCTCGCTCCCTGCTTTCGGGAAATCAGATCACGCCGCGACCTCGCTGCTTCCTGTTTACAGGCCTCTGATCGCGCGGGACCTGATGATGACGAGGGAAGTGAAGCGGTGGACGGACCAATCGGAGGCTGCGCTTCAGGACGCTCTGACTGACGTAGACTGGGACATGTTCCAATCAAGTTCAAGTGATGTCAGCGAGTTTACGGAGGTTGTAGTAAGTTTTGTAACTACGCTAGCGAATGATATCGTTCCCACGGTGAAAGTTCGGATATTCCCAAACCAGAAACCGTGGGTTGATAAATCCATCCGCTGAGCTCTGAATGCTCGCACGGCCGCTTACAACGACGGTCTTGTATCTGGTAACATGGACAATTACAAAGCGGCGTCGTGCAATCTGCGGAGGGCGGTGAGGGACGCTAAACGGACGTACAGGGAGACCGTGGAGCTACAGATGGAGCGGGGGGACACAAGACGCTTGTGGCAGGGGCTGCGGACTATTACAAATTACAAGAGCAGCTCCCCCCCAGCCACGAGTGTGGACGCCTCCCTAGCCAACCAACTGAACTCCTTTTATGCGCGGTTCGAGTCTGGCAGCAACACCGCTAGCTCGCCGGCTAATTGGAGTTACACCGCTGGGGATGAGCGCGCACTCTCAGTGTCCGTGCACGAGGTCAGGAGGGCTTTGATGCGGGTGAACACCAAGAAAGCTGCGGGCCCAGATGGCATATCTGGGCGAGTAGTGAAGACCTGTGCTAACCAGCTAGCTCCGGTGTTCACTACAATATTCAACATCTCCCTGGCTGAATCAGTGGTCCCGTCCTGCTTCAAGAGGTCCACCGTCGTTCCTGTCCCGATGATCACCTCTCCAACCTGCCTGAATGACTACCGTCCGGTGGCCCTCACCTCGGTGGTCATGAAGTGTTTCGAGAGGCTGATCAAGGATTACATCTGCGCCTCCCTTCCCCGCACCTTGGACCTGTTGCAGTTCGCGTACCGGCAAAACAGATCCACTGATGACGCGGTCTCCGAGGTACTGCACACCACGCTCACGCATCTGGATGGCCAGAAGGGGGCCTATGTGAGAATGCTGTTCATCGATTATAGTTCAGCTTTCAACACCATAGTCCCCACCAGACTGGCTGTCAAGCAGATGGAGCTCGGACTGAATGCTCCGCTGTGCGCCTGGATCCTGGACTTCCTCACAGCCTGCCCCCAGGTGGTCAGGGTGGGGAAGTACATGTCAAGCTCCCTCACCCTGAATAGAGGATCCCCCCAGGGCTGCGTCCTCAGCCCCCTACTGTACTCCCTGTACACACATGACTGTGTGGCCAGGTCCAGCTCCAACACCATCATCAAGTTTGCTGACGACACCGTGGTCGTGGGCCTGATCACCGACTGCGATGAGAAGGCCTACCGCGAGGAGGTGGCTGACCTGTCACTCTGGTGCCAGGACAACAGCCTCCACCTGCGTGGTTCAGCTGAACGCACCACTGGAACTACCCTCCCCCCCTTGCAGGAGTTATACGCCAGGAGGTGTAGTAGCAGAGCCCGCAGGATCATGAAGGATCCTCATCACCCCAACAACGGACTGTTCCAGCTGCTGCGGTCAGGCAAGCGCCGCCGCAGTCACACAGCTAGAACAGAGCGACTGAGACTGAGTTTTTTCCTGCAAGCCATTAGAACTGTCAACGCTGACCTCACCAGGGGTCCTAACTGAGCCATACACATAGGCTCCACTACCTACTGTACTATATGTAGCATACTGTACCGCATACTGTGTCACTGTTCAGGGTTGTTCGTGATGCCGTATTGCTGTGCCGTACTGTTGTATACTGTGCTGTATTATCCCAAACACTACCTCACTCTATTCACATTCACATGCCACTTTAATGCACATATCTGTATATACATAGGCATATTCCCTCTATCTATTCCATTTTATTTATTTTTATTTTTATTGTATTTTATTCTATATATTTTTCTTTTATTCTATAAGAATTCAACTTACTGCATTACGTTTTAGGAGTCAGTTATTCGGCCTATAGAAAGAATTTTTTTATTTTTATTTTTTCCTAGGACATATTGTGTGCTATCACCGGGTGCGTTGCATTACATTTCACTGCATATATGTATGAAAGTATGTATATGTATGTGACAAATAAAAAATCTTGAATGTTGAATGTTGAATCTTGAAGACCACTCTAAATTCTTATACATACTATAATACATTTCAATGAGACATACATTATCAGCTTTTTTATTTTTCGCGCATTTGAATCTAATGAGTATATTAGTCAATGTATTATCACCTCTAGTTAATTATTTTTTTTCTTTTTTCCAATTTAATTGATTTTATTTCTATTTATTTTATTTCATTTTATTTTAATATTCATTTATTTATTTATTTTCTTCAGTCATACTTGTTCTCCGCCCCTCTTGTCAGGGGGAGTCGACTAAGTTCCACTCTGTATGAAGCACCACCCCTTGCTCCACCTCTTAAATTTAAGCACAGCTTCCAGTTTGCTCTGGTCGTCAGCGAGCGAACATCCTGTTTTAGCTCCCCTAGGCCACGCACAGAGTCATAAATCAAAGCTGGTTTCTTGCACTCAGCAGCCGAAACACAAAACCTCTTCTCTTGCATCAAATGCCCAACTTTTCCTTCTATTTCACCATGACTATCTGCTCCTTTAACCAACAGGAATCACAGCAAGCACTGTCACACACATTCCAAGCACAAAAAGAAAAAACTCACACACCAACCAAACAATTCACAAATCCTACTCATAATTCAGAGGAGAAGATTTTCTTTTCTTTTCTGAATGTGTACATGCATGTGTAGGCAGACTGTTTCTGGTGATTCTAGTCCTTCTCTCAAGAAGACTCATTTTGTTATCAAATACATAAAGTCCTGTGAAGGTTTATATCCTTTATCAAATGTATAAAACGTCCTTGAAAGATAAAGGGAAAGAACCGAGCCGGATGGATTCTCTGTCGAATTAACTCGGGCGGGCTCTTTTATGCCAAAGACAACATTTACCATTTGGTTCCCCTACATAGGTCACAGGTCACAATTCACCTCCCTAATCACCGGGACCCCTGATGATCCTCCTCTCTGCAGGTTAATGATGCTACTGACTCTCTCTGCTCCACCTTGAGCTCATGTCTGGATAGCCTGTGCCCACTATCCACCAGACCTGCTCGATCAACCCAGTCGCACCCTTGGCTGACTGACACCCCCCGGACAACGCGCACTGACCTCAGAGCAGCCAACAGGAAATGGCAAAATCCAAAACAATTGAAGATCTTGCAAGCTACCAGACACTGCTGTCCTCCTTCTCTTCCAGCATCACTGCTGCTAAGAAGGCCTTCTTCAACGATAGGATCAACGGTGCCACAGACACACGTAAGTTATTCGCCACCTTCAAGTCTCTGCTTTACCCTCCACAACCTCCCCCAGCTACTAACCTCACTGCTGACTGCCTTGCCTCCTTTTTTACTAACAAAGTGGCAGCCATCAGCAGCCGATTCACTAAACAACTTACTCACAACCTGTCTTCTCCAGCCCTAGGCTCATCGTTCCCTGGTTTCACCCCCCTCGCTGAAAGTGAGGTATCTAAACCACTAACATGTAGCCGTTCTACTACCTGTCCGCTAGATCCAATCCCATCTAACCTCCTTCAAGCCATATCACAGACTATCACCCCGGCAATCACACATATGATTAATTCTTCCCTAACCTCCGGCACTTTCCCCTCCGCTTTCAAAGTGGATCGGGTCGACACCACTGCTCAAAAAACCCTCACTCGATCCCAATCAAGTAGAAAACTATCGGCTGGTCTCTCTCCTCCCATTCCTTTCCAAAACCTTAGAGAGGGCGGTCTCTAGACAGGTTACAGAATACCTGTCAAGAAACAACCTTCTCGATACAATTCAATCTGGCTTCAAAAGTGGTCACTCCACCGAAACAGCCCTGTTGTCTGTGACAGAGGCCTTAAAAACTGCTAGAGCTGCTGCCAAATCCTCGGTTCTCATTCTGCTAGACTTATCAGCTGCTTTTGACACTGTCAAGCACAGCATACTCCTGTCCATACTCTCAAGTATGGACATAACGGGCAGTGCACTTTCCTGGTTCGAATCTTACCTTACTGGGCGCTCATTCAGTGTGACATGGCAAGGCCAGCTGTCTGTGCCGCACACCACCTCCCTGGGCCAGATCATCCGCTCACATGGCTTTTCATATCACTGCTATGCTGATGATACTCAACTCTATCTGTCCTTCCCGCCCGACGACCCTACTGTCTCGACACGGATCTCGGATTGTCTCGCTGACATATCCACATGGTTGAAGGATTATCATCTTCAACTAAATCTGGCGAAAACGGAACTGCTGGTCTTCCCGGCCAAACAAGGTATCTATCACAACATTGATATTAAAATCGACTCTCTATCTCTTGTTCCTACCAAGGCTGCAAGGAATCTTGGTGTCATTATTGATGACCAACTGACATTCTCGGACCATGTTGCCGCCGTCTCCCGGTCCTGCCGATTCGCACTACTCAACATCCGAAAAGTCAGGCCGTACCTGACCCAATATGCCACTCAACTGCTGGTACAAACCTTGGTGATGTCCCGTCTCGACTACTGCAACGCCCTCTTAACAGGCTTGCCGGCCTGTGCGGTGAAGCCACTCCGATGATACAGAATGCGACGGCGCGACTGGTATTCAACCAGCCAAAGAGGGCACATGATGAGCACACTCCGCTGCTCATCGAGCTCCACTGGTTACCTGTAGCCGCTCGCATCAAGTTCAAGTCTCTTATGCTGGCCTACAGAGTGATTGCTGGGAATGCTCCCACCTACTTAAATGCTCTTGTAAGAGCACATGTTGCACCCCGGATGCTGCGCTCGTCAAATGAGCGTTGCCTGGCTCTGCCAGCCATACAGCCATGGCAATCCAGGGTATTCTCATTTGTAGTTCCACGTTGGTGGAACTAGCTGCCAAAAATGACCAGAGCAGGGATCTCCCTCTCTGTCTTTAAGAAGCACTTGAAGACCCAGCTCTTGAGTGAGTACCTCCTCTCCTAACCTACAATTACTTAGCACTACTTAGCAGTATTTATTTACATTACATTTACATTTAGTCATTTAGCAGACGCTTTTATCCAAAGCGACATACAAGGGAGAATAGGAGGGAGACATCCATGACAAAGGGTACAGTGATATTTAGTCCTTTTGATATGACCAAGTCCAGAGTATGCCCCTAATTGTGGGTGGGTTCAGAAAATGCTGAGTGAGGTCAAATTTCTCCAATAGGCTAATGAAGGGTTGAGCATCTGGGTCTATTTGATTGTCAACAGGAATATTAAAATCACCTGAGATTATTACACGATCATAATTAGTGGAGACCTTGGACAGTAGCTCAGAGAATTGATAGACCGATAGACAGCGATGATTAAAATCGGGGCACTGCAGTTCATAGATATAGTAAGGTGTTCAAATGACGTGAATTCTCAGAGGAGAATTTCCTTGCAAGTATAGATATCAGAGAAGAAGACAGCAGCTATTCCATCGCTCTAGTTGTCTGGATGAACTTGAAATTAGGAGGTGCTGTCTCAATGAGTGCAACTGTACCATTTCTATCCAGCCAGGCCTCAGTCAGTGGAGAGAAATCCAGGTTATGGGTACTTATAAGCTCATTAACTAAAAACGACTTGTTAGTTAGTGTCCTGACGTTTAATAGAGACATTTTTATTGTTCTGGGTGATTCCTGTATGGTACAGGGAAGTTACGTAATTTCGGTCTATGGTTTATAGCAACAGGATTTTGTAAAGCAGAGTGACATTCATTAATGTCAGAGTGGATCGGACTCACCAAGCATCAGCAGCGAACAGACGATTTCAGCATAAGTTCCATGTTCAAGGCAAGGGGGCGTGATCCGTGAAAGTTTGGATGAACTCCATCATGTCTGAAGACGTTTGAATGGTTTAAGAAGGTGCCAAAGTTGTCCACAAACGGTACGTTGAGGGAGCAGCAGTATCCCTTGAACCATGTGTGTGAAGGACTGAAGGACATGCTTGTATTTTATGTCTATGTCAAAGCTGGGACACGGCAGCGGGCCGGATACGATGAACCGGCGGTCCGACTGTGGAAGACTGTGAATAAGCTTCAAAATGCCTTCTTTAAGTGTCTTCGATTGTTTGTTCCTGAGATCGTTGGTTCCCTTGTGGATCAAAACAGTGGAGGCAGATGGGTTTTGATCCAGCAGCTGTGGGATTCTGGAGTCTATATCCCGGACAAGAGCACCCGGGTAGCAGATGCATTCTTCATCATTTTGAGTAAGCAGTTAGTAAAGGAATGGATTTTCTAACAGTATGAGGCAGGAGCTACTGTAGATTGGACAAGGGTTGCACAGCAAACAATGTTGAACTTTGCAGCTCTTTGTTTTATGAATTGTGTAAAGATGACAAGACAGACACCTGACAGGAGTGAAACAAGCAACTTTTAAATTTCTTGCTTATGCGGCCTTGATGTCCAATGCGCTCTCTCCATGACGATACAGAGACACTTTCTGAGTGCGTTTGAAAGGCATGTTGACAGAAATATATGTTCTATCACCAGCTATGATGATGGGACTTGAACCCACGCGTGCAGAGCACAACGGATTAACAGTCCATCACCTTAACCACTCGCCCACCTCACCTGAAAAGGCTTTGCACAGCCTCAAGAACAACGGTACGTTCCAACCTTTATCATTTTGAGTAATTCTGGGAGTAGGTAATTTAAAGTACAGAGTTCTTTTTAAGTCCAACTACCTTGCCATAGACTTACACACTACATGTTTTGGTTTTGTACTGACTCAACTGATGGATAATAAGGAACTGCTCTAGCCAGATTTGAGAAACACACATTGGAGGCAAATTGACAAGATTAACGTCAATGTAAGAAACGACAATCCAAGAAACCCTCACATGTTTACCAGTGTGGGCATTGGTGGTATAGTGGTGAGCATAGCTGCCTTCCAAGCAGTTGACCTGTGTTCGATTCCCAGCCAATGCAATTTGCGATCTGGTTGTTTATCAAGCTCTGGCTTGGCAGTGTTTTATATATTTGGAGGCAAATAAACAAGATGAACATCAGGTTAATCAAATCTAGTACAATAAAGACAATAATAATAGTGATATTCAACGTGATTGTGGACATCTTTAATATCCGTGGGCCACAATAATATAGTGTCATACTGAATGGAAACATAGACACATTGTTGTCCGACAAACACTGCAATGTACTACTAAGAGAGAGGTAAGTCACGGTTTTCCTTTGTTTTAAAGTGGCCAAGTGTGTAGATTTATAGGTTCTAGTCGTTGGCCCTTTGATTTCAATATAAAGGTCTTTGAAATTTCAATTTTTAGGAGTTATTAGGATCAAAATAATTGTGAAATATTGCAAAATAATTCTGCATTTGCAGCGCTCTCTGAGAAATGCCTCATCCCCCCGAAACCATCCCACATTCAATAGATTAAATTTAAAATGTTTAAAAAGCAACAATAAAACAATAACATATTAAAAATTAATAAATTAAAGTCAATAGAATAAAATATACACCAGCAATATGTACAAAAGATAACTAGGCTTCAAAGTGTATGGATTCCACTGAACACTCAAGATTATTTTACTGTTAACAAAGTTTTAAGTTCATGGTTTTTTATTTAAAAAAAAAAATGTATTATCCTTTTTTGGAGCTGCAACAATTGTTCAACCGATTAGTTGCCAACTAATTCATGAATAGCCACCTTTTTTGCTAATGATTAAGTCCTATATGACAATATGTGGACTGTTATCACTTGAAAGTTCGGCCTGTCCAGGCTTTGCAGGTTGAAGAGGGAGACCGGCCTTGCTCCCACTAGCTGCTGGCTCTCCTCCAGGGCCCTGTCGCTCACCTCCTGTCACATGAAGGTAATGTTGAAGTTCCTCTCTGGGTTGTTTGTCTGCAGGCAGAGTAAGTCCTCCGCGTGAGTTTCAGCACTCCAAACAGGACGGCGCTCCCATATAGGTCGCTGGTCATCATGGGCTCCTATTCCTTCTTCCACTGATAGCATAGCGTAGCCCTCAGACCAGCCCTCGGGACTGACTGTGAAGATCCAGCCTCCGCCATGTTGCAGCTGTGATTTGTAGTTTCTCCAAAAAGGCAAAAAAAAGGCTCCCTTCCACCCGACACTTGAGTCCCCAGGCAGGTTTCACGGATGATTTCTTAAAGAGTGAAACACCTTCATGATCATCGTGACTCCCCTACCAGGTAAGTATCTTTAGTAAAAGGTGAAAGGCTTATTCGCATTGAAGAGAAACCAGAGAAATTAACGACATTAATGCCAATGATGGAAAAGGGTGTTGGTGCCTTCGCCTATCAGTACTGCTTTTTGGCTAGCTGCAGAGCGACTGACAGGTCTCTCATTAGGGTGATTTGCAGAGCAGAGTTGAAAATATCTTTTGTCACAAGGAAAAGTAACTGCAGACAGATGGTTACGGTAAGCCTAATTTATCTGGACAAATTAAATAGGCCGATGTTTGTACTAGGCCAGGGATCGGCAAATATTTTGGTTCAAGGGCCGGATGGAGTTCTGAAGAGTATTTTGTTCCGCCATGCTCAGTAAACAACCGTTTCCTCATCATATTAATTAACCTTCTCAGATCTGTTTCAGCGGTAGTGAATCAGTCAACTACTTGTTGATGTTTATGACTGAGAACGTTCGCTCACAGATGTAGGTGGAAACAAACTGGACCGACCTACTTTGGGCCAGTTGTCCTGTATTCGGAGGCTTTGCCTCGCTCAAAGAGGTGAGAGAGGAGAGAGAGAACTCAGGCAGAGTGGATGTCTCAAACTTGTCTTGACACACAAACTTGAAACAGCAATCACCCTGAAACAGCTAACGACACACGACGTGTGTTGCAACTTCAAAATGAAAACAGATTCCAATCAAATGAGGAAGAAGTTTTGAAGATGCACTTGAAGCTTGGAGATCCTTGCACAGTGACTTCAAACATCCTGCAAATCTTTGCCAATCGTAGTTGGGAGGCTTTGAGCCTGCACGGGGAGCATTGCAGCCAAATGGATTTCAAGTCCATCGTATTTTCCTCTCAGCCAAAACTACATGGGCAGTTATTCTAAAATGCAGGAAATTACGATCAAATGAGGAAGAAGCAGGAAAAATGTATTTTTCTTTTGGAGATATTTTCAGGGGAAACTGCCACTAAGAATTAAAAGATTTTCAGAGTTAGGATAACCTTATATATGGTAGTCTGCAGGACTTAAGCCGCAGAGGGACACGGCCACGTATATAGTTTGTAAACGAAAATGCAAAGAAACCCCAGTCAAATGAAGAAAACACACACACAAATTTTGGAAATAGTTCCAGGGGAAACGATCGCAACAGACACAAACATCATGAAAGAAGAAACATCTCTGCCCATCGTAATCGGCAGGATTTGAACCTACGCGGGGTAACCCCAATGGATTTCAAATCCATCGCCTTAACCACTCGGCCACGACTACCTAGCAGGAAAAAGAAAATGCAAAAAAATTCCGATGAATTGAATCCTCATGTTTTGAGCAGAAACTGGCACACGGAATTAAAATCGCTTCAGAGATAGGACAAACGTACAAAATGTAGTTGGAACGATTTTAACCATCTTGGGGACAAACCGTTGGATTTTCAGACCATCACTTCAACCATTCACTTTAAAATGAAAGGAATTTCACACTCTGCATTGTTCACTCGTATTCCTGTATCTGAATTACTGCGTGGAGGTGTGGGGCAACATGAACAAAAAAAGAGCCATAAGGGTAGTAAACAATGCAGGATATTGTGAAAATACTTACATGCTGTATTTTAGGTCACATGCTTTGAAGTTCATGGATCTGGTACACTTCATTACTGCACAAATAAAGCAAGAAATAATTTACTTCTTGGTAACATGCAAAAATGTTCTTTGATAGTTGGGGGGGTTAAATTAAATAAAAGCGCTGTGTTCGTACCACTTTAAAGAGTACTGTATGTGTATATGAAATTGCTGGTCAGACATTCTTTTTGTGTGTGTGTGTGTGTGTGTGTGTGTGTGTGTGTGTGTGTGTGTGTGTGTGCCGCGGTTAAAGATGTGTGAAGAGATTTGTGTATTGTACATGTTTGCCTCTTTAGTGATAAAACATATATGAGCTTTTTTCAAGGATGTTTGTACAATTAATAAAACCTATGAGCCTTTCATGAAGGTCGTTTTGTACATTTGATAAAAAGTATGAGCCTTTCTACAGGATGTTTATACATTTGATAACAAAATGAGCCTGATGAGAAGGAGTAGAGCCAACCAGCACCAGTTTGCTTACACATGCATGTACACATTCAGAAAAGAAAGAAAAATCTCCTGTTCTGATTTTGTAAGTAGGATTTATGGATTGTTTGATTAGTGTGTGGGTTCTTTCTTTGTCTGTTTCATGTTTGTTGTGTGTGTGTGTGAATGTGCTTGCTGTGAATTTTGTCTGGTTAAAAGAACAGATAGTCTTGTTGGAGTAGAAGGAGAAGCTTGTTTTGGCTGCCAGAAGATAGGTTTGTGTTTCGGCTGCTGAGTGAAAGAAAACAGCTTTGATTGTTGTCTCTGTGTGTGGCCTGAGGGAGATAAAGCAGGATGTTTACTCGCTGACGAACAGTCCAGACTGGAAGCTGTACCTACATTTAAGAGGTGGAGCAAGGGGTGGTGCTTCATACAGTGTGGAGATTAGTTAACTCCTCCTGACAAGAGGGGCTGTGAAGTAGCCCCATCCTCTCTTTTCTTCTCAGTATGATAGAAGAAAAGATAAAAATTTAATTAAGTTAAATTAAATAGATAAATAGAATTAAAATAATTAATTGAAGGTGATATCAGATTTACTAATATACTCTTTAGATTTAAATGCATTGTATGAATAAAAGTAAATATCGCTTTATTTCAAATGCATGACAAATAAGAAAGCTGTTAATGGATGTCTCACTGAATTATATTACAGTGTGTATAAGCATTTAGAGTGAGCCTAAGATGCTGAACTCTTGTGTTGTTCTTTTTTCTTTCTTCCTCTCTTTTACTATGCTGAGTGAAAGCTGGAGGAAAGACAGAGAAGATGGAATGAGTCTGAATCGGCCCATCCAAGGGGCAGACAAGACATCTGGCAGTTCTTCACAGACACTGGAAGCTTGCGGATGATAGCGTATAGAAATTCTGAATCCAGTGATCAGGCCAGTGCGGTTTTATCCACAAACTCTTTCAATAGACACCTGCATTTACCTGTACAGTATGTGTATACATTAAGTTAAAACCGACATAATTGATACGTGTTTAGCTTGTTTTCGCATATAGGCTTACAGTAGTTCTTTTTCATATTTTACATTTGCAATTATTTAGTGGGAGACTTGGCAACGCACTGACAAATTAAGGCATTTGCCTAATTAATGGAGTATTATTGATTTGATTGATCACTTGTGGAAAAGCTGATTTGATTTAAATACTGTTGAGTGCTATAAATATTGGTTTCATTATCTGAGTATGGTTTACCTTGATTGAGTCTGTTTTGAGATTTGAACACTGATATAATTTTCATAATTTAAGATAAATGTGTGTGATCAGATGCATCAGATGATGAACAAGTGAATTGGCTTTCATAAGTGGGAAGCTATTGGTCTCCTTTGGGGTTGGTCAGTTCAGTTGTTTTTAGTTGAGTGTGATTACATGGTGCATTATTAATCATTTTAAATCACTTGATTTATTTACAATAAAAGAAAATAGAGGGTCATTATGACGTCAAGAATGGATACTAAAATTACAAAAGCAATCACTCCTGTTGATGTAGTGCCAAAGAATAATCCCCTTATTAAAGATATTGCAAAAATATTTGGAAAATGGAGAAAGCGTTGGCCTGACATTAAACAACCGTTTTCAGCTGAAGAACCTCTTAATCAGGATGTGATTAAAACAATGCAGGTGCTTGTGTCCACATATAAAGTAAATCAAAAGAAAGGTAAAAAAGGAAAGTGACGCACGGAGAAAAGACAAACAGAACTTGGCATTCTGCAGCTGTTCGTAAAGGAGGGACAGACATGGTTTGAAGCTGCAAAAGGAAAAAGAGAACAAAGTAGACAAGAAAAATGAAAAGGAAACAGAAAAATTGATGAGGAGGAGATATCAGGAGACTTTTGGCTAGCCTCATAGGAGTCCTAGCGATGGAGGAGATCCTGTGGCCGGCAGAATTCTTTGCTGCAAGTAGAGGTCGGATGTGGAGAGCATTGAGAGATGTATTTCCAACAAACCTTCACAACATCTTTATTGAGTTATTGGGCCCACAGGAAAATCCAAGAGCTTATGTGTCAAGGGCTCATGAAGTGTGGAGAAATGTCACAGGAAATGATCCAGATTTGAATCAAATGGAGAAATCAATTCTCCGAGCCAAAATATAGAAGGGGCTGTCTCTACAAGTGAGGAGCAAATTGGCAGAAGTGGTTGGTCTTGGAAGCACGACCAAAGGTGTTTATACGGATCACATAGCACATCAAGTGGAGCTATATCGGAAAGAGGAGCATGAGCAGAAGGTACAGGACCAGGAGACTCTCAAAAACTCAACCAAATACAGTTGGTGGATAAGAAGAATGAGGAGAAGAAGGCTAAAGAGAAGGTTTATAGATGTGCAGAACAGAAGGTATTCTAGGTAGATAATGCACTGTGGTGCCCCCTAACGGGAGCAGACGAGAGAAGAGGATTCTTGGTGGTGGAATGAGGAAGTAAAGGAGCAGCTATGAAGATAAACACTGATGATTATTTTGAGAAAGTGCATGAAATTGAGAAAAGTGGGCCATATGTAACTTTAATGGTGGCTGAAGGATTTGAGCAGAAGCATATAGGAGAAATTATGGAAGAAGCTGCAGTATTGTCAAGAAAAAGTAATTGATTTGGGTCAAACAATAACCCATGGACAGAAGCATCTCTGAGAGTCATTTGGATCCATTCGAACGACACCAAAGCCTAGAACAGTCAGAGAGATGATGACATTTCTTGGTATTGCGGGATATTCTTCAGCCTGGGTAGAAGTGTTATGCCTGCCTAACAGGGCCTTTGAGAGCCATGATTAAAGAGACTGAGAATGATCAACTCCATTGTAACCTCACCTGGTCGCAGGAAGGTCATATGGCATTTGAGACGATCAAACAGAGGTTACAAGCTCCAGCGCTAGCCTTGCCAGACAATTCTCAGAACTTTTTGCTGTATGTGGCTACGTCCACTCGAGGTAAATATGCATGTTCAGTTCTTTGTCAGCCCACAGGTACAGGGACAGGTCCTGAACCTGATTGTATTATTCTACTGCCTATTCAGAAGTAGAATTGGGGCTACCACTGTGCTACAGAGCAATGGTGGGAGTTTATCTGATGTATGATAAAGCATCATCAAATAACTATGGGTTACCCAGTGACAATTCTTATCATTTGAATTTTGGTAAATGTACATTGACTATGTCTCGGCGAAGGGACTATCATAGGGTCTTAGAGCAGGAAGATGTCACCTTAGTAAGGTGCGTCACGGTAACTCCAGCTGAGAATTTGCAATCACCAAAGGATGGGGAGCCACATGATTGTGTTCAGGAAGTAGAGAGATATGCAAAGCTCAGATCAGACTTGCAAGCTTCCCTTCTGCATGTGGCAGCTGTGGAGTACTGGACTGATGGGTTCTGCTATCGAATAGGAGATACATTGAGTGCTGGTTATGCAGAAGTCAAAGCCCGGGGAACTTAATTTGTTGTTGAGAAAGCAGAAGTAATGCCACAACCACTCGTATTACTGTACTGAATTACTGCGTGGAGGTGTGGGGTAACATGTACAAAAAAATAGCTATAAGGATAGTAAACAATGCGCGATTTTATGAACATACTTACATGCTGTATTTTAGGCCATGCTTTGAAGTTCACGGATCTGGTACACTTCATTACTGCACAAATAAAGCAAGAAACAATTTACTTCTTGGTAACATGCAACAATGTTCTTTGATAGATGGGGGGGGGGTTAATTAAATTAAAGCGCTGTGTTCGTACCACTTTGAAGAGTACTGTATGTGTATATGAAATTGCGAGGGGCATTTGTGAATGGTTTAGATATAGAAATCAAGCAAAGTCCTAATCTGAATCAATTCAAGAAGATTAACAATAAAATATGTTTGAAGAGTTTTAGGGACGAGGAAGGGTTGGGAGGATAAAAGTTGAGGTAATTGTTTGAGTAATATCTGACTGGCACTGGGTAGATATCTGGCTTGTATATAACAGCATTTGAGTAGTTCTTTGTAAGTTGTATGTGTGAAAAATATTTAGTCACGTTTGAGTTATGGAGAAGTTATTGGACCACGTAAGTGAATAATTATGCTGGTATGGATTTATTGTTCATTGTTATTGTTATTTTGTATTTGTTTTAACTTACTGTGACATGTTTGAAATAAGTAATTAATCAACAGAAAAAAAGCAATGACTCACAGTTTTACGCTTTTACTGCGAGCGAGGCAAATATCTTAGTGTTAAACACTCCATTATTTACTTGTACAATGCTGTTGGGCTTCGACAGTTGGAAAAGCCTACCAAAAATAGACAAATCTCTAGTTGTTCCTCTCCACAGAAGTCTTTTGTAAAAGGCGGTTTGTGTGGTTTTTATTCAACAAAACCCCAAGACATACAATCCCCACACCACTGTGGGACAAGGCATGAAAGGAACAAACATAGAAGAAAACAGTCAAACATGTGATAATTAACATAATACATACACTGAACCATGAAAGATTATCGCCATTTCCCCTCCCCCCAAAAACCTACACCAAGCCCAAACCCCCTTTCCACCTCTCTAGGGCCGTGTGCTGTCCCCATCTCCCCACGTCTGCCCTGATCCTCCCTCTCACTTCCCCTTCCACCCTCCTTATGACCCCCTCCACTCCACAGTCCCTCCCAAGCCTGATTAGGTCCTGCCTGGCCACCCACAAGCCCTTCTTGAAGAGGCTTATGAGCAGCCAGAGCAGGACACCTTCCCTCCTGTTTCCCCCTCTACCCACACCCCTCTCCACGCTGGACCAGGTCAGGGTGAACCCTCTCTTCACCCTGCTAAGTAGCGCCCCCACCCTCGACCACACCACCCCTTCGAAAGGGCAGTCCCAAATGACATGAACGATCTCCTCCTCCGAGCACGCGGCTCGGGGGCACCCAGGGGATGTCGCCAGACCCCGCCGGTACAAGGTGGTACGTACCGGCAGTGCTTTCTGGAGGCAGGACCAGTTTAAGTCCTTGAGCCCATTGTCCAGGCTGGACCGCCAGCCAGATTGCCGCCAGGATCCTTACGACAGCCGGTGCGGTCACCCCCCGCCTCGTCTCGGTGCTAGCCTCCTCTGGTCCAGCCCAAAGGCATGGCACCTGCTCTGACCGGGGCGCCAAGTTGCCCAAAGGCCCCATCACCCTCCTCGCCTGGTAGGAGAAATACAGCCGGAGGAAGTGTCCTGATGGGTGGACCACCGGAGACGACAGCTCCCTCAACAAAAAGGAAACAAAATAGCCGTCCAGCTTTAGTGGGAGGTGAGGCACACCCCTTCCGCCCTCCCCGATCGGCGCATACATACGGGCCCTCGCAGCATACTCGCACCGTCCCCCCCACACGAATCTGAACATGAGCCACGTAGGGGCGGCCGCATTCATGCCGGCATCGGGAAGACATACGACAAGTACAGTAGGGACGGCAACATGTCCGCCTTCAAAACCAGCACCTTGCCTGTAAGGGTCAGTGTCCTGGATTTCTAGAGGGCGACTTTCCTCCGGACAGCTTTGATTCACCCGGTCCAATTTACCGTGGCGCTGTGGGCTGCCTCAAAGTCCACCCATCCTACGCAGAGCGACAGCCCCCCTGGTACGTCCGTCCTTCCCTTTCACCGCCCAAAGAACTTGACCGAGGTCTTTGCCAGATTTAGCTCCGCGCCAGACACTCAGCCAAACTCCTGGAAGATCTCCAAGGAGTGGAGCAGGCAGGCATCACTGTCCAGCAGCAGGGTGGTGTTATCCGCATACTGGGACAGCTTGACAGGTCAGCCCGAATGGCCGCCGCCAGGGGCTCCATGTAAAGGATGTAGAGCAGGGGTGAAAGCGGACACCCCTGTCTTACCCCTGCGTGCAACCCAAAAGGTTCCCTTAGGTGCCCGTTAACACAAACCGTGCTCCCCACGGCCGCGTACAACGTACGCAGCCACCCAGCAAACAGGTTCCCTAAACCTACTCTCTCTAAGACTAAGCATAAAGCCCCAGTGAACCCTATTGAAAGCTTTGGCCTGATCGAGGCCTACCACCATTAGGGGTAGCCCTCTATGTTCCACCCAAGCGATAGCGTCTCTGATGAGCTGGAGGTTCCACCTCACAGAGCGCCCAGCCACTCCACACGTCTGGTCCACATGGACCGTATCCGGGAGGACTGTGCGCAGACGGTCAACGAGGACCTTAGCTAGAAGCTTGTAGTCCACACACAGCATGGTCAATGGCAGCCAGTTATTAAGGTCAGAGGCATCGCCCTTCTTGAAAAGAAGGGAGATCACCCCCTTAGCCATCGACCCTCCAAGAGCCCCCGCGCGGAGGACCTCGGTCAGCACCTTTAGCACCACCGGACCAAGCACACCCCAAAACTTGAGATAAAACTCGGCCGGCAGGCCGTCGATGCCCGGGACCTTCGGAGGGCACCCTCAAGCTCCTCCAGAGTGAGGGGGGTCTCCAAAGCTTCTGCCAGGTCAGGCGGCACCCGCCGGGCAAACCTCTCTAAGAAGGCTTCTTCCCGGGTCTCATCCACCACCCTTTCACAGAAAAAGGAGCGATAGTAGTCAGTGGCGACCCTCACCATCGCATCCGCTTCTGTCACCACCTGTCCCTGACTGTCCCTGACCCCCGTGAACACCCGCCGCGCCTTCTCGGTCCTAACTGAGCCTCTTCCCCTGCTTCGCCTTCCTTTTGCTGTACCTAAAGGCGTGCACTTTAATCCCCTCCTTTGCCACTCCCCACCGCTCGACCACTCCGGCACAGAGAGGCCTGAGCCCCTCGAGAGCCATGAAAACCCTGGCGAAGCTGCCACCGAACTCGTCCTCCTCGAGGATACTCAGATTTAACTTCCAGTACCCCAGGCCGAAGACCGGAGCACAGGACTGGGCCCGGAGGAGGGTCCCATCGTGGTCCGAGAAAAAGACGGCTCTGTGGAAAGTGTAGAGTTAACATGTTCCATATGTGGAGACATGAGCTCAGGGCTGGAAGATGTACGGCCTAGTGGACAGAGTTCAATATGTTGTACCACAGGCTCTGAGCAAGGAGGTGGACAAGACTACAATGGGCAGATTTCCATATAAGGAGTGAAACTATGCTATGTTATGTGGACGTATGGATGATAGATGTATAGAATGGAGTTTATAGGCCAGCCGGAGAATAGGCCCCGGAGTTCATTGCAAACCAACTCAGGCTTTTGTGTTACTTGTTCACAAGTAATTATGAAAGTCTTTATCTTTCAAACGTTGGCTCCCTCGATCTCTCTTATTTTGTTCAAGTGTTAGAGTAAAGTTTATCTACAACAGTGCTTGCCCTGCATGGTGCTTCTAATAACAGAGGAGACAGACAAGGTGACAGGTCATCATTTGTTACCTGCACTGGGTGGCTTGCTAATCAGCATTGTTAAACTAGGGGTCTAGGGCTTGAGCATGACACTTAACCCCTAATTGCTCCTGATGACTGCGTCCGTCGGTGATTGAACAATTGTAAGTCGCTTTGGATAAAAGCGTCTGCTAAATGACTAAATGTAATGTAAATGTAATGGCAGATTCAGTGTATTCACATCCTGCGAGGGTGCCTTAGTGATCCTAAGCTGGCAGCTGGGATCATGTACAGGTACGGTGGAACACTGCAGCTGAACCATGTCCAGGGTGAGGGGGCTAAGGTTCCTGTCTGGATCCCCATCAGAGGTACATCTCGGCAGGGGGGCTACCACTTCCATCAGGCTCAGGGGGTCACTGGAATCCGAGTTTCATCGGGGCTGTTTCAAGCCCAGGGGATGACAAGGGTGGCTCGCTGGATCTATCAGCGTCTGGTAGACCTGAATCAACCAGGTGTTCGACTTCCGGCTGTCTTTGATCCAGTTCGGATTGCAGACCTCAATGCAGTCTCCAAATGGGTGTCAGGGGATGAGAGGTATCCAGCCCTCCACCTTTCCAGCAGAGACACTGAAGAGAGGTTTGGTCTGGAGTATGTTGAGCCTGGTTGCCGCCCAGTTCCACTAGCCTGGGAGAAACACAGGAGCAAGACAGAGTCCATGCTTCCAGGAAATTCACCTCCACTGAGCAGCCCTCCGCCATCACCAAGGTTTGTACCAGCAGTTGAGTAGCATATTGGGTCAGGTACGGCCTGACTTTTCAGATGTTGAGTAGTGCAAAGTGGCAGGACCGGGAGACGGCGGCAACATGGTCCGAGAATGTCAATTGGTCATCAATAATGACACCTAGATTCCTTGCAGCCTTGATAGGAAAAAGAGATAGAGTCAATTTTAATATAAATGTTGTGATAAATACCTTGTTTTGCCAGGAAGACCAGCATGTTTGGCCGGGAAGACCAGCAGTTTCTGTCATATGGAACTCAAGCAGGGCCCAAACAGTCCTCATGTGCACACAGGGTTCCCAGGTGTAACAGGGAAGTACATTTACTGCCCAGCAAAGATCTTCTCCCTGTCCAAAGACCAGGGCAAGAACAATGAGATGACCTGGAAGCACTTCAAGGAGTCTGTTTTTTAAAACATCGAAAAACAGAGATGGGAGGTGGAAAAAGGGAAATAATGGATGTGGAAATTGAAAAAATCTTTTTTGTAAATTGTATATTTCTTTGTAAATGGTTTTATTGACTAAAAGTATTCATACTTTCGAGTCTCCCATTTTCTAAAGCTTATGAGAATAAATTCACATCTACTAGGCATTCATTTTGTTTAAGCAGAGTCTTTGTTTCATTCAAGTATTTTTGAATTGTACATAAGGAGTTGTTGCTGTGTTGAGATTGTTCTCGTGAAGAACAGACATTTTCCATACCAGAGTTATTCTTTTCAGCTGTGATAGAAATTCACTGAAATTAGCTTGCATTAACTGTTTCCACCCAGTTTCAAACTGGGGACTTTTTGCTTCTGGAGCGAATGTGATAACCACGACACCACAGAAACTGTAGGCCTTGCTTCCATTGTGTTTGTATTATGGCCTAGTTCCACAGCACTTACTTATTGAGCATGCAAAATAAAAACTAGTTTTAGAAGGGATGTCTGTTTCTCCAGTGAAGCGGTAATCCTGTTTGTTACGGATGTTAGAGGTCCCCTGTTTGAAAAAGGGCAGAAACACACTTTTTTGTTGAGTATCCTCCTTCTTAATTTTTATGCAGCTGGAACCAGGGAGCTGTTTTTAACTATCAAGTCTCCCTCGTTCTATTGCTGGAAAAAATTTTTTTTTCAAAACTCAGCAACTAGGCTTTTGTCGAGTTTGAAGCACAGTCTTTGTCATTGCTTTGTTTACGTTTTGTTCAAGTCTTGACTTAGTTATTGCTATGTTGAGATTATTGTGTCAAAAAAAGACATTGCCATAAGTTATTGAATTGCTTCAGATTTGATGAAGATACAAATCTCCTGTAATGAGCTAACATCTACTGTTTCTGCCCAGTTTCGAAGTGAGGACCTTTTGAGTGTAAAGTGAACGTGATAATCGCTACACCACACAAACTGCCTCTTGTTGTTTCCAGTGTATTTACATTTTGGCATATACGCATTACATTGGTTCCATAGCACTACGTCACTGAGCAGGCAAAACAAAATTGAGTTGACACAATGTGTTTCAGTAGTGTAGCTATTATCACCTTGGCCTTTAACGCGAATGGTCCCATGGTTAAAACACTATTAAAAAACACTACAGACGTTGCCATGGTAGCCTTTGGTTTTTACTTTCTCGTGTCCCCTTTTCCAAAGCTGATGAATTTTTTTTTTTACAATTTACACACCCATGATTTGTCATTTTCAACCTCCCATCTATCTTATAAAATACAGACTACTTGAAGCCCTTCCAGTGCATCTCATTTTCCATACCCTGATCTTTGTACAAGGAGAAGACCTTTAGCTGGGAGGTAAATGCACTTCTCTGCTACACCAGGGAAGCCTGTGTGCACATTAGGACGGTTTGCGCCCTGCTTCAGTTCCATGTGACAGAAACGGCATATCCTCCCTTTGTGCTGGTATTCGGGCCTTTTACTCAATTGTTGCCCTCTTTCCTCTGCCCTCTTCTTTTTGTGCTCCAGTTTCTGTTGGAAGAACTAAGCCTCCATAAAGTCTTGAAAGGGCATTTTGGAGTTTGTCAGGCCGTCAGGACCATAGGCTTTAAAAACATTTGTGGAATAATATAAATAACGGACAGGGCCTTGCTGGTAGAAAAAGTGGATGGAGGAGACATCGTTTGGGTAACTGGACTTTGGCTGACCACAGGAAGGGCATGACTTTGTTTGTTTACTGTATCTATGCTTTTGTTGTTGCCACTCCATGATGCCTTGCATAATTCTTTTGATTAAGTCCTCAGCTAAAGGTGCAGCAGGTTAAGGTGGATTTACTACAGCTGGAGGCATTGAAACAACAGGCACACAAACTGTCTCACTCTCCTCTGCTAAAGTGTGCCATAACTACTTTCTCACCTGGAGCGTCTCTGGGCCGGTGTTCAATATAGAGCTGGTGTTCAGTGGCTTGGCCATGGACTTCACAAACTACGCAATGTGAAACATTGTTGTTGGGTGGAGCATACTGTTTAGTCGGTTGCGGAGTTCTGAACCATATCAGCATTTTCCTGGTCCACAAGCTTCAGCATGTTCTCTGTCCACGATGTTTTTTTAGCAGGATTCCATTTTCTCCTTAATAGGGGATATCCAACGCTTGTGGTCTAGGACAAACACCCTCCCACCAGTCTTAACTTGTTTAGTGCGAGCCCCACATGGTGAAGCCTGCAGGGACAGAGGTGGTGTCCAAGTGGTTTCTCGAAGAGGAACATGAGAGGTAAGACAAAAAATTTATTATTTCCTTTATGTGAAAAATATACTGTAGATACTAACAATTGACAATTTTTCATGTTGCTATTATAATAATGTGTTTACCTGACTCTGTGAGAGGATCAGAATCACTACTTGTAGTCATTTGCTTTAATAGCAGGGGGAAATGCAGGAAATTGGTACAGCTTGTGTGGAGGGGAGGGTGACTGAACTGGGCGTGAGGGCTGAAGGCTGCTCTGTGGAGGTGAATTTCCTGGCATGGACTCTTTCTTGCTCCTGTGCTTTTCCCAGGCGAGTGGAACGGGACAGCAAACAGCCTCCACATAATCCATACCAAACCTCTCTCTCTCTACTGGAAAGATGAAGGTCAGGATACGTCTTATCCCCTAACACCCGTTTGGAGACTGCATTGAGATCTGCAATCAGAACAAGTTCAAATACAGCTGGAAGCCGAACACCTGGATGCTTTAGGCCTACCAGATGTGGATAGTTCCAGCGAGCGAACGCTGTAATCCCCTGGGCTTGAAACAGCTCTGATAAAACCTGCGTTCCATTGACCCACTGAGCCTGTAGGAAGTGCTACCCCTTCTGCTGAGATCTACCTCTGATGGGGATCCAGACTGGAACGATAGCCCCCTCACCTCACCTGCCACCCTAACGGCCTCACAGCAGTCTCTGAAATACAAAACAAAATAAAAAAACTCATGAATGATGCTGCTGTCATATCATAGTCATTCATATGATTTCAATGCTGTTCAATCATTGTAGAAAAAAATTCATAGTAGAAAATATTAAAGTCATTTCTTACCTGTCTACCCACTGACAATGTTCATTTTCCATCTCTGCCATCCTGTAGCAGTTCGCTAACCCCTGGCACATGGGCTCCAGTCGATTCTGTCTCAGACTGCACCATCACCCACCCAAGGATCAGTTTTCATTCATGATGGTGTCGGATGAAATGGTCCTGGATGTAAAGGTGACCTCCCTTGCAACTTTACAGGTGTCGTCTGAGCAGAGGGCCTCCCTAAAGGTGCCCTGCAGGAGCTTCTTAATCACACCCTCCTGGCACTGGTACTCATAGAGGAGGCAATGAGTCAGGTAGTATGCAAACACAGAGACTCCGTTCCAGCCATCTGAATCCTCATACTCTCCGAATGGCGCTGGTTTAGTGTCCTGTCTAATGAACCCGGTGAGGGTTCTCTGGCCATACATTCCTTACTCAGCATCCATGATGTTTTGGCAGCTGAGGAGGTAGGACAGGTTGGCATGTTCCTACTTGAGGTGCTTCATCTCCATGACCAGATAGGCTATATGGGTGAATTTCTTGTGTGCCTAAGCTCATCCATCACTGACCTACAGATAGCCTTCTTGTAGTTCAGAGTTGCTGGCAACAGGTTTGTGAACTTCTTGGGGAGCTTTTCCAGCCACTGTGGGTTGTTGGCAAACTACCTATTCATGCAGATCTTACAGCACAGCCCTGATGATAACCAGTAGTACTGTCCAGTGAGGCCAACAATTACACAAGGTCTCCTGACACCTGCAGTGGCCACCTGTGGCTGTGAACATCCTTCAATAGATGGTAGATTGAATTTGTTCTTCAGCCTGCCCATTATCTTGTCATTATCCAGCTTCCAGATGAAAAATGTATGGAGTTGAGAGTATGTTGGCGATGGAAGATCCGATACATTGTCAATCAACTCTGGCTCAGGAGGGAAATGCCACAATGACACCATCTTCATGGGGTTTTTCACAGGTGCAGAACCTGGCCATAGACCCAAAGATTCCAGTTCTGTCTTGATCCATATCTTCTGCTGCTGTGAACAGCTCCACTGACTCACATCGACATCATAGCCAGGGAGTTGGGAAGGAGGAACGCTGGGGTGGGTTGAACTGCCTGGTAATGTTTGACCTGGACGGAAAAGAATGAAGATATTTTGAGTGATGGTGACCTACTTCTCTGCCTCACATGGGGGCACACACACACACACACACACACACACACACACACACACACACACACACACACACACACACACACACACACACACACACACACACACACACACTTTTCAAACTGTGATGAGCTGTCTTTACAATAAATGATAGCAGAGGTTTACTGGACACTGCTGACCAATCATGAGAGGAGGAGAGAGGCTCTGAGGCTCTTTTTTAAATCCAAGTAATTATTAAAACACAAAATAAAATAGCATATGTGAGAGAAAAATGCTTACGATCATTTATTTTGAATGAGGACAAAGGCCTCTACCTCCAAAGGGGGAGTTTTCATTTTTCCCAGGAACCCCCCAACTTTATGTAAAGAGAACTGTTCTTTCTCTCTACAATGTCAATTCTAACATGGAAGAACCAGATCACATTTCATCCTGTTTACCCTGTATGGAGATGAAGAATAACCACAGGGGAGCCTGGAGGTGCATTGTAAGGGATTGTTATTCGCGTCTGCCAAGTCATTTACAAGTTCCTGTAAATGTAACTGTTTGAGGTTGGCATCCAGGGAGACAGTTCAGGGACAATGACTTGTAAATGACTTATGACCCAAGCCACACCCTCTGTTCCTGTATCAAACCCACGGTCTTCAGAAATGATATCAGACTGGTCAGAACACTGCTTTGGAGCAGTACTGAACCTTTCTCTTTATTCGGCAGAATAAATAATCTTGAATATTCTCAGTTTTTGTTTCCTTGTAGCGGACAGATTAACTTCACCGATCATTAAAGAAGAATTTCTTCCACAGTTTTGGCATAATCGGCAGGATCTCTGCTTGGCTCTGTTGGACCTCTTCATGACCAGGTTGTGTGCACAATGGCAGGCAGGATCCGACTGTGAAGATATCCGAGATAGAGTTGTCTGGACATGACTGGCAGATCCAAAAGGAACAACACGAGATCTTGAAAAAATGAAGGTGAGGACTAACTGAGATATTGTACCGATCAGAGAAGATCGAAGGAAAAGCAATTGTGTAGTAAATGGCTCTGGGTAATCTTCTTTGTTAACTCAGAAATCCCCCCCTCACATAGAAATATGGCTTGTTTGCGTGCGGCGCAACTAGGAAGGGGTAGTGGATATATCGGTCTGGAGGACCGTGGAAGTGGCCAATATTGTATCGATCAAGAGGATCGTGGGTTTTTGTTTATCTTTTTTTAATATATATATATTTTTATTCAATAATAACTCGACATTATTGAATAAAATTATAGAATGATATTATCGAGCATTGTTGATTCCTCCTAGCAGAAGCATCGAGGGAAGGTAAGAAACTTCTGGTGTTGTAGAAATACAATAAAATTAATTAATAACTAGAGTAAAACTGATTATAAAAAAAGGGAATAAAAATAAAACCAATTACGATAAAAATAATTGTCAATATTATAATTGTAATTATTGTTTTGTTTATTGTTTTTACTTTATATTTTTTATTTTATTTTGGAGCTATTGATAATCCAGCTATGCGACTTACTTTCTACCTAGTTTCAGTACGTTTTAAATAAATCAAATAAATTGTGATCAAATTGGTGTCTGGCCGATTGATCACTCTGGAACATGTATCGACAAGATGAGTTTGGAGAGATTCTATCAGTTTCTT
This sequence comes from Zeus faber, assembly GCF_960531495.2. Classification (NCBI taxonomy): domain Eukaryota; kingdom Metazoa; phylum Chordata; class Actinopteri; order Zeiformes; family Zeidae; genus Zeus; species Zeus faber. The sequence goes on along the minus strand of NW_028293110.1, from coordinate 317,115 downwards.
TGGCTTTGTTTGGCCTCCTGGCTGATAAAAATCTCAATTAAAAAAGCGAATGTATGAACGCAAGATAAGCGTGGTATGTGTGCTGTACATGACACCTCAAACTAGTTTCACACACGAGTCCTTGGTGTAAAAGGAGCATTATAATCAAAAATATCTGGTAGGATTGCTAGAACGGATACCGTAAGGTTTTAAATTAATTTGGGGAAAAAAAATTATATCGATTTTTTTTCAAGATATAACAAGGCGAGAGAGAGCTGTAAAGGTAATGATAGACTGAAAGCATAAGGGAAGTTGAGATGTAAAAGACAATGACAATGAAGGTGGGAAAGTTTGCCCATGATGTATTTGGGATTCTTTGTTTAGGATGAAACTTTGAGAAGAATGCGTGTAAAAATTATTTCAGTAGGATATTGGTTCAGCAGAGGAAGCTTCAGAACTGAATGATTTAACTAATAGTCAACTGGTGTACAACAAAGGTCTATGCTGTGGTAGTATGAATAGATATTGCACGTTTTGAACTGTTGCATTGTGTTTACAGAGATAATCGCGATGTTGATAATAGTGTTTTGGTGAGTTGAAGCAGGTTTTATGTTGCTGGAAGGTGTCTTAGGTTCATTAAATATGACTTTGGTAAGGTTAGGAGTATGGTAAGGGGTTTTTTAACTATAGTTTGTGCTTTGTTAATAGATTTTATCGCAAAGCATTCCAAATTGATAGAACTAAATTTATCAATACAGATTAAAAAAAATAGCTTCTAAAATATGTTTTAAGACATTATGGAGAGCAGATATGATGCATAGTAGCAGCAGAAATTAATTAGCTTTGGGTTTATAAAGAGTTTTTTTTTTTTTTATTATTTACTTTATTTTCCCCTTTTGTGTTCTTGTGTCAAAGTGATCTGCTGGTTGAGCTAAGATAATCCTTTATCTATCCCACAGAGGGAAAGTCTGCAGTGTAACAACAGTAACAAATTGAATGGCACAAAGCATTAGTAAATTGGTAATTCTAAATCAAAGGACATGATAAATAACTAAATAGTATAGATTTAACACTACACATTAAATCATGATATTGCATGAGTGAATTGTTAGTTTTGGTGTGATATACAACTGTGTTTGTATGTTTCAAATCCTTACCGGTTACTTTTTGTTATTTTCAGTATGGCTGGTGATTTTTGAAGTATAATCAAACAAAATGATGAAAATTGTTAATTTTTATTTTTTTTGTCTTACTCTAGAAATAATCTTGATTTGACATTGAATAAGGTAGATGTTGTTATACAGTATAAAAGTGAACAAGTAGTTTAACAAAGAAGAATAATTGTTTTGTTTAGTATTCAAGAGAGGTAATGGATTGTTTACGTCCGCTTCCTAAAAAAACTTAAATAAATGTGAAATACGTTGGCCATTTAGATGTTTTTTTTTATTTGGACAATCAAAAATTTTAACTTTAAACCTTAAAATATCTTGTGATTCGATTAATGTTGCAATTATGTATTGATGAAATGATCAACGCATCTATTCAGTGTTGGATTTCCGCAGTTTTGAGCAGGAATCCACTGACTGCAGTTTTGAACAGTGTAGATTTACATTTACATTTACATTTACATTTAGTCATTTAGCAGACGCTTCTATCCAAAGCGACTTACAAGGGAGAATAACATTCAAGCTACATTGCGACAGAGATTAGTGTAACAAAAACATTAGTGTAACAATAAATACTGCAAGGTGGTGCTAAGTAATTGTAGGTTAGGACAGGAGGTACTCACTGAAGAGCTGGGTCTTCAAGTGCTTCTTAAAGACAGAGAGGGAGGTCCCCGCTCTGGTCATTTTTGGCAGCTCGTTCCACCAACGTGGAACTACAAATGAGAATAGCCTGGAGTGCCGTGGCTGTAAGGCCGGCAGAGCCAGGCGACGCTCATTTGACGAGCGCAGCATCCGGGGGGCAACATGTGCTCTTACAAGAGCATTTAAGTAGGCGGGAGCATTCCCAGCAATCACTGTGTAGGCCAGCATAAGAGACTTGAACTTGATGCGGGCGGCTACAGGTAACCAGTGGAGCTCGATGAGCAGCGGAGTGACATGTGCCCTCTTTGGCTGGTTGAACACCAGTCGCGCCGTCGCATTCTGTATCATCTGTAGTGGCTTCACCGCACAGGCAGGCAAGCCGGTTAAGAGGGCGTTGCAGTAATCGAGACGGGACATCACCAAGGTTTGTACCAGCAGTTGAGTGGCATATTGGGTCAGGTACGGCCTGACTTTTCGGATGTTGAGTAGTGCGAAGCGGCAGGACCGGGAGCCGCAGTGCATTGCACTGCTGCCTCACAGCAAGAAGATCCTGGGTTCGATTCCCCCCTGGGGCGCTGTTGGCACCGTGCTCCGGCGGGTTATCTCCCAAATAGCAGCCTTTCTGTGTGGAGTTTGCATGTTCTCCCCGTGCTCACATGGGGTTTCCTCCACCTCACGTCAGTAAGGACCCCCTCAAAAACATGCACCATCATCGTCTGACCAGCGATGGACATTTATCATCCCCGGGCGCGGACAAGCCAAGGATGGGTCAAAAGCAGAGAATCCATTTCACCGGCCACCATCAAAGCATGTGTGTGTGTGCGTGCAAGCATGTGTTGTAGTGTGGTGTGTTGCGTGATAAATAAAGACTGTTTCTGTTTCTAGGAACAAGAGATAGAGAGTCGATTTTAATATCAATGTTGTGATAAATACCTTGTTTGGCCGGGAAGACCAGCAGTTCCGTTTTCGCCAGATTTAGTTGAAGATGATAATCCTTCATCCAAGGAGCTCCAAGGAGAGGTGGTTGGCATGACCAAAAATGAAGTCTGCCTTGTTAACTGCAGATCGACAATTCCACAAGCCAACAGAGAAGGAGGTCTTTGCAGAAGATGTTTGCTGCAGGGACCTGAGGTTACCCGGATTGCATCGGCGTATGGTATAACGAGGCTTTCTGGGTGACCTTGAAGTTGTAGGGATGCGGTAGTAGCACATTTTGTATGGAGTGAGAGAAAGAAGGCAGGTTTGCCTTGTTCAGTGTCCTTGCTTCGGTTGACGTGCAGAGGTAGACGTCCGTCTTTACACAGAGCGACTACAAATGGGCCAACGCTTGAAGCTAACGCTTCAAGGGCAGGACCATAAATAGGTGATAGAATACAGCTGCTCATGTGATTAGGGTTGCACCTGGCTAAGAGCACGCCCACATAAGAGAGGACTTACCTGAATAGGGGGTGTGTCTGGAACAAGCTTGTTGGCAGATCAGCGAATAGCAGTGAAATGTACAGAGTCAGTCCAGTAGTCCAAGTTGCAATACTACAATACGAGCAGTGATACACTACACAGCAACCTCAGCACTAGAGCTCGACTCCAAGTAGATGTAACAGTTTCTGATTGGGAAGGTTTGGAGGACTGACAAAGAGATCAGATCAAAGAGAAATGCTCTACAATTGAGTAAGGCCATAACATGTCCAGCATACAAAGTTCCTTGTACATTATTGTAATTATTACTATTTGTATTTAACTGATTTGCAAATTTGATTATTTAACAGGCTCAATTTAAATTGTTTTGAGATTAAATGCATGCAAGTATATCAATGGAAATACCTTGATTGAATTTAACTCTATATCCCATATTGAGCTCCATCGTTAAAATTTAGAAAAGCATCAGATATTATAGAGTGCATTATAGAACCATAATACTTCTTGATTCATTCTTATTTTAATATGACATTCTAGTTGTCTAGTCTAGTTGTTGAAACAATCTTCAGAAGCTGAGTTAAGGAATACTGTGTTCACACTCAGGCACACTGTTGTCAGAGCACCTTGGAGTGGTTATCGCTGTGACACTGCTTCTTACAGTGGTATACCTCTCCTTTCATTTTATGATAATGTATGAGAACAATAATTTAAGCACCTTAGGGTTTTTTCACAAAAGCCCAAAAGCCTGATTTCCTGCTGAGAGACTTGCCTACTCCTGCATTTCCGAGAAGGTCTGTGGAAACCTTGTATACGAGATCCAGTTTGGCCAACGTCAGGCTGAATTTCTTGAGACATTTTCTGAGCAACGAAAAAGCTTCTGTTATGGAAAATCAAATGCAAGCGTTGACTCCTGCTGACCCTTCCCTCCACCAATGAACATGAGGTGTTTGGCCTCCAAGTACAGCAAACACACAATTGAAAAAGATGTTGTGCACAGTTGGGGAGCCTAATCAACTGTGCTCCTTTGGAACTGGATTCGGTGATGGCACTGCATCAGACAAAACATGAAACTAAATGACTGCAATTGGAATTTCTACTACAACTGAGAGCTGTGGAATGATTGACCACCTGAAGTCCTGCTGGAAATGATATCTGTGTGATTACCATGGAGGCTGCTTCTGTGTTTTCTTAGCCATTGCTATTGTAGTTTATTGATCTGCTCATGTCGTAGATACACAGGAATTCCAAAAATAATTAGAACAAGATTTTTACAGTTTCTTTTTTTCCCCTTATAACTCCAGGCAGCACAAAAGAACGTTCATTATTTGAGTCATGATATTTATTTTATTTTAATTTTGTCTCCTCAGGGTCGCACCCTGGCATGGCCTTTCTTGGCTGTTGTGGTTATTGTTGTTTTTGGATCATGGAACGAGGCAATGCTTGCCAAGCCATTACACGGTAGAACCATTTGTTGTTTTTCGAACATTTTTTTTGCACCAGCTCCATGTTGGGTTTGCTGGATTACTTTAACTGTGGATGAATAAGATGGTAAAATGTAAGCTGTGTTGTTGCAATCTTATGGAAATGAATTATGTCTTGTAGCATACTGTGCTCGGAAACTCGGAGCCGGGGTCATTGGGTTGATTACATGCTGTAGCCTTTATCTTGCTACGAAGCAAACCGGCTCATTTCTCTCAGACATCACCTCTCCATCATCGACTTGTGCAACTTTCACTTTGCTTACTCCAACTTCTCTTCTTCACTCTTATGGAGATTCACATGATTGCTTGACAGCGATAGCCCTTGTGACTTCGCCAAGATCTTGTTACTGAAGTTCTTGAAAAGTTCAACTACAATGATTTAAACTCATGAGTACAACAAAAGGAGGGTTTTTGTTTGGTTTGTTTGTCCGTCATCTGTTTTTGTATAAAACTGTGTGTCTATCTTTGTACAACCGGTTGTGTTTGTGTTTCTATCTGTGTTAAACTGTTTTTTGTTTTTGTTTTGATTGCATGAATATGTACAGGCAAGTGAGATACGGTGTGGTGTAGCTGTTTGATGAGACATACATAACATCTGTTTAATGTTGTGATCTCATAACCCCCCCATTTTGATCTTCCAATTTGTGTTGTTTACATTAATGTACTTGACCCCATCTCTATAAGAAATGCCGCCAATAGCCAATGCAGCCATCAAAGCCGCCATACCCAATTTTTGCTTTGTCTAATGATGGTTGACGACACAGGCTCACTAACTTTGTTTTTTCCTCTACTCAAAGGTATCCTGCACAAAATTATTGAAGTGGCAGAGCCACTTGGTACAGTATGTACTGAGTGGCATCTTTCCCACGAGTTTTTTAATTGTTTTACATGTTTGACATAAGGTACCATTTGTCAAAAAGGAGGGGTATAGTTAGAGAATTAAGTAAACATAATGATTGTGCTTAGAACAATGCAGGGACCTCATGATGGACTTATCAAGCTGACGCTTTGTCATGATTAAAATATTGTTTGGTGATAATTGACATGTTTTTCAGAATGGAATCCCAGTAAAGAAGAAACAGTCTTTATTTATCACGCAACACACCACACTATAACACATGCTTGCACACACACACATGCACATGCTTTTGATGGTGGCCGGTGAAATGGATTCTCTGCATTTGACCCATCCTGGGTTGTCCTTCATCCGGGGGCACAGCCAGGAGCAGTGGGCAGCATACGTAGACGCGCCCGGGGACCAGGTGATAAATGTCCATTGCTGGTCAGACAATGATGGGTGCATGTTTTTGGTGGGGGTCCTTACTGACGTGAGGTGGAGGAAGGCCCCATGTGAGCACGGGGAGAACACGCAAACTCCACACAGAAAGGCTCCTATTCGGGAGATAACCCGCCGGAGCACGGTGCCAACAGCGCCCCAGGCGGGAATCAAACCCAGGACCTTTTTGCTGTGAGGCAGCGGTGCAATGCACTGCGCCACCGATGATGGGAATGCGAGGACGATCACATGGTGCGACAGGACTGTGTCAGCATGAATTGCTGACCAGGAGACCAATGCGGTTAGGTCTGTCTTCTCTTGACAAAAGCCACATATGAATTACATCACATAAACCAGTAGTGATCAGATTGTCCAGTTTAGTATTTATCATTGTTAGATTTACTTTATTAATGGATTGTGTCGATGGGATTATGTTCAGGCAACATTCGAGAAATGCGTTCTAGGAAAATTTGATTCATGATTTTTTTTTTGGTTTGTTTTCTAGTTAGAATTGTAAGATTGTAAGAAGACGCCATTTACGACCACCTCAGAGGCACCTACAGTGACCCCAACAGAGAACAACTATTGGGATCCGTCTGAAGCACTGAGAACAACACCTCCGTAGCCAACAGTGGATTTCAACCTGACGAACCCTAGTCCGAAGGAAGTGGAGGAATTTGTGAAGAGGGCAAGAGCCGGCTCTGCGCCAGGGCGAAATCACTTCTTGCCCAGAAAACTTGCCCATAAAAATGCCTTTAGCACAAAGCTGTATGCAATTCCTTCAGAACCGGCCTGAGTTAATTTTCCCTCCCTTCATTCTAACCTGAATCCCAAGTAGGTCATTGCGAAACAGGACGGAATTGTTCATTTTACAGTAACTGTAAGGCTGTCGCAATGAACTTGATTGAATCAATGCCATCTCATGGGAAAAAAGCTATAGTAGCTTGGATGAAGGAAATGAGCCACTGATAGCTGACTCTCCTACGGTTTTGCCTACAAACAACCAAACTAAGGCTGCCGTTCCGGTTTTCTAATCGACTTCAGCTGAACTTGGTTCATTGATCTCGTGGCATGATTCTCACTTTGGGTGAGAGAGGGCCAGGGTTCAACTCCCGGAGATGCCCAGGAGACCAATTCTAACTCAGCCATGTAGAGGTTCAATGCTGTAATGGTTTGCACTTTGGACACTGAATCCAGTGATCTGAGTTCAAATCTCAGTGGAACCTGCATCGGTTCATTTCTGCACTTTGCACTCAGAAGTTGTCTGATACATTTGTCCAGGAATTAAAGTCACACATTCAAAAATGAGACAAAGAAGCACTGTTCTGATATAATTATGTTGTTTGACAACCTCACATGTCATTGTTGCTCTTCCTTAACAAGTTGACTGTGTATTACAAAAAGAGGCCTAGAACTCAAGCAGTGTGGATGTTGCAGAAATGTACATACTTTATATTTGCAAATCAGTTAAATACAAATAGTAATAATTACAATAATGTACAAGGAACTTAGAATGCTGGACATGTTATGGCCTTACTCAATTGTAGAGCATTTCTCTTTGATCTGATCTCTTTGTCAGTCCTCCTAGCCTTCCCAATCAGAAGCTGTTACATCTACTTGGAGTCGAGCTCTAGTGCTGAGGTTGCTGTGTAGTGTATCACTGCTCGTATTGTAGTATTGCAACTTGGACTACTGGTTTGACTCTGCACATTTCACTGCTATTTGCTGATCTGCCAACAAGCTTGTGTTCCAGACACACCCCCTATTCAGGTAAGTCCTCTCTTATGTGGGCGTGCTCTTAGCCAGGTGCAACCCTAATCACATGAGCAGCTGTATTCTATCACCTATTTATGGTCCTGCCCTTGAAGCGTTAGCTTCAAGCGTTGGCCCATTTGTAGTCGCTCTGTGTAAAGACGCACGTCTACCTCTGCACGTCAACCGAAGCAAGGACACTGAACAAGGCAAACCTGCCTTCTTTCTCTCACTCCATACAAAATGTGCTACTACCGCATCCCTACAACTTCAAGGTCACCCAGAAAGCCTCGTTATACCATACGCCGATGCAATCCGGGTAACCTCAGGTCCCTGCAGCAAACATCTTCTGCAAAGACCTCCTTCTCTGTTGGCTTGTGGAATTGTCGATCTGCAGTTAACAAGGCAGACTTCATTTCTGGTCATGCCAACCACCTCTCCTTGGAGCTCCTTGCTCTCACTGAGACATGGATTAAACCGGAAGATAGCGCAACCCCGGCTGCACTCTCCACTAACAACACATTCGCCCACACATCCAGACCATCTGGCCGTGGTGGTGGGACTGGCCTGTTAATTTCCAACACATGGAAATTTAATCCAATGCTGCCTTTAAACAACTTTGCCTCCTTTGAATATCACGCCGTCTTGGTGACTGCTCCGGTGAAAGCCTATGTGGTCGTCATCTACCGTCCACCAGGACAACTAGGTGACTTCCTACATGAGCTTGACACCCTGCTGTCATCATGTGTCCCATGCTCGTCCTCGGAGACATGAACATCCACTTGGACAGTGCGAGCTCGGCTGACTTCCTGTCTTTGGTTCACTCATTCGACCTAAGACGGGTCCCGACTCCACCGACTCACAAGGCTGGCAAAGAGCTTGATCTCATTCTTGCTCTGAGCTGCACCACGGACAACCTAAGGGTCACTCCTCTTCATCTCTCTGACCACTTCTTCATCCACTTCAATGTCCAGCTACCAAAACAACCCCCCACCTCCCACCCACTTCTCCTCTGTGCTCTCCTCTTCTCTTCCACCCCGCGGCACTTTCACCTCTCTGCAGGTAAATGATGCCACTGACTCCCTCTGCTCCACCTTGAGCTCATGTCTGGATAGCCTGTGTCCACTATCCACCAGACCTGCTCGATCAACCCAGTCGCACCCTTGGCTGACTGACACCCTCCGGACAACGCGCACTGACCTCAGAGCAGCCGAGAGGAAATGGCACAAATCCAAAACAACTGAGGATCTTGCTAGCTACCAGACACTGCTGTCCTCCTTCTCTTCCAGCATCACTGCTGCCAAGAAGTTCTTCTTCAATGATAGGATCAACGGTGCCACAGACACACATAAGTTATTCGCCGCCTTCAAGTCTCTGCTTTACCCTCCACCACCTCCCCCAGCTACTAACCGCACTGCTGACTGCCTTGCCTCCTTTTTACTAACAAAGTGGCAGCCATCAGCAGCCAGTTCACTAAACAACTTACTCACAACCTGTCTTCTCCAGCCCTAGGCTCATCGTTCCCTGGTTTCACCCCCCTCGCTGAAAGTGAGGTATCTAAACTACTAACATGTAGCCGTCCTACTACCTGTCCGCTAGATCCGATCCCATCTAACCTCCTTCAAGCCATATCACCGACTGTCAACCCGGCAATCACACATATGATTAATTCTTCCCTAACTTCCGGCACTTTCCCTTTCAAAGCGGCTCGGGTCGCACCACTGCTCAAAAAACCCTCACTCGATCCCAATCAAGTAGAAAACTATCGGCCGGTCTCTGTTCTCCCATTCCTTTCCAAAACCTTAGAGAGGGCGGTCTCTAGACAGGTTACAGAGTACCTGTCAAGAAACAACTTTCTTGATCCACTTCAATCTGGCTTCAAAAGTGGTCACTCCACCGAAACAGCCCTGTTGTCTGTGACAGAGGCCTTAAAAACTGCTAGAGCTGCTGCCAAATCCTCGGTTCTCATTCTTCTAGACTCAATCATAGCATACTCCTGTCCATACTCTCAGGTATGGGCATAACGGGCAGTGCACTTTCCTGGTTCGAATCTTACCTTACTGGGCGCTCGTTCAGTGTGACATGGCGAGGCCAGCTGTCTGTGCCTCACTACCTCACCACAGGGGTGCCCCAAGGCTCGGTGCTAGGACCCCTCCTCTTTGCCATATACACCACCTCACTGGGCCCGATCATCCGCTCACATTGGTTTTCATATCACTGTTATGCGGATGATACTCAACTCTATCTGTCCTTCCCGCCCGACGACCCTACTGTCTCGACGCGGAGTGTCTCGCTGACATATCCACATGGATGAAGGATTATCATCTTCAACTAAATCTGGCGAAAACGGAACTGCTGGTCTTCCCGGCCAAACAAGGTATTTATCACAACATTGATATTAAAATCGACTCTCTATCTCTTGTTCCTCCCAAGGCTGCAAGGACGGAAGGATTAATGGTGTCATTATTGATGACCAACTGACATTATTGGACCATGTTGCCGCCGTCTCCCGGTCCTGCCGCTTCGCACTACTCAACATCCGAAAAGTCAGGCCGTACCTGACCCAATATGCCACTCAACTGCTGGTACAAACCTTGGTGATGTCCCATCTCGACTACTGCAACGCCGTCTTAACAGGCTTGCCGGCCTGTGCGGTGAAGCCACTACAGATGATACAGAATGCGGCAGCGCGACTGTTGTTCAACCAGCCAAAGAGGGCATATGTCACTCCGCTGCTCATCGAGCTCCACTGGTTACCTGTAGCCGCCCGCATCAAGTTCAAGTCTCTTATGCTGGCCTAACAGTGATTGCTGGGAATGCTCCCGCCTACTTAAATGCTCTTGTAAGAGCACATGTTGCCCCCCGGATGCTGCGCTCGTCAAATGAGCGTCGCCTGGTGGAACGAGCTGCCAAAAATGACCAGAGCGGGGACCTCCCTCTCTGTCTTTAAGAAGCACTTGAAGACCCAGCTCTTCAGTGAGTACCTCCTGTCCTAACCTACAATTACTTAGCACCAACTTGCAGTATTTATTGTTACACTAATGTTGTTGTTACACTAATCTCTGTCGCAATGTAGCTTGAATGTTATTCTCCCTTGTAAGTCGCTTTGGATTAAAGCGTCTGCTAAATTACTAAATGTAAATGTATGTTAATGTAAATGTATACCCCTGCCCAACAATGGATCCAGGTGTGTGTTAAAGTAGTGAGATTAAAAAGTTTAACTCGGAGGAATGATCTTCACCTCGACGGTCGTGTTGTTCAGCACTGTTCAGCAGCTCTGTGAACTGTGTTTCCCATGAAATCTAACGAGAATATTTAACTCCACGGTTTAACATGTATCTACTATTTATAAGTCAAACTCAGTTTTAAAAATACATTGAGAGATGAAAAAAAAACACAAAGGAACACAAATCTGGAAAAATCATTTTTTCAACTTATTTGGCTGCTCATGGAGATTTTAGAAATGCACAAAATTGTGGGTTTGCTGTGGTGGGTCACATTTTTTGTCATTCTTGCTATTGACTCTCAATATGTGAGATTGGTTTAGGCTCAACTTGAGATGCCTTTGCCAGCAAGGACCAAATGTGTGACACGGTGTGTCATGGCTGGTCCCCTCTTTGTGTCTTTGGAGGCTTTTCTACAAAATAAACAATTAAATTTGTTTGTGGTACTAGGGAACTTGAGCCAGATTTACACTGAATCCACCAAAAACACAAGATGTCCAATTCATTTCCTTGGAGAGTCGGAAACCGCATGCAGAAAGCCCTGACGCTCTCGGGTCTGGAATGCCTTGAAATTTGACAACCCTTGTGACAAATTTTGGTTCTGATGCTGCTGCGCCTCAAGCCCAGCGACATGCATTACAAGCTCATTAGGCTTCGATTCAGAGAGCGAGCGAGTGAATCTTTGACTCTCAAACTGAAAATAACTACTGAAGATTAAATTAACGTGGGCAAAAGGTCAAAGCATTTGGCATAATTCATATTGGATGTGACTGATTTACACTTGGCGGTATTCCTGTGAAAATTCCATTCACAACTAAAAGCCAAACCGACTCTTCTGACTCTCATTCATCGTTCACCGGAAGTCCTCCATCACTCACTATGGCTTACACCAACTGAATCAAATTAACGAAGTCAAAGAATTGAACAAATAATTTGACCAAGTCACTCTTCAACAAACTAATCCCACAAAAGAGTCAAACTTTTAATCACTAATTCGTACCTGGTGGAAAAGCGGCGCTTTTTCTCTCTCTGACCACTAGACATCTGCAGTGGTTTCTTGTGTCTATCTCTCCAGCGACCTTGTACACACTCACACACACTCTTCTCTTCACCCCACAAATCGATCAGCCGCTGGTAGTTTGTCCTGGACAAGCTCAAATTTCCTCTCTTATTCGGAAGATTGATGTTAGCAGTGGAGTTAAAAGAGTGCGCGTGCACACACACACACACACACACACACAACACACACACATTAACACAAATATATTCACACGCACACTCAGCATATGCCCAAAACACACACCAAAAATGAAGATGTATCTCACAGCCATACTTAACGCACCACTCAGGTGCTCACATTCCCTTAGACATGCAGATGCACAATGCCCCCCACCCCCCGACACACACACATACAGACACATAGGTTGATAGACACACATACACACACTGAATAAACTTAACAACGTAACACACACGTAATTTACAAAACACACACCCACATAAAGATGACCAGGACTTAACCAGCTCACCTTAAGTAGACAGCCATAGCTCTGGCCAATCATGATGGCCTGGTAATTGGTTTCCATTAGATGTGTCTGTTCCTTCCTTCCCATCAGGATGTGCATAAAGGGGGCTTGCCCTCAATTAACAGCTAGGCCACTTGTTACACGAACACACACACAAGAACCCCAATGTTCAAAAAGCCTTTTGCAAGGGTGGATAATGAAGAGGGTACATCCACCTTGGAACACCGTTTAACCACTGGAGAGGTTAAGGGAGATAGGGGGAGATGGAGAGAGAGATTGGGGTAAGGTGGAGGTGGGGTTGCTTCTCGCCAGGTACACAGAGGTATGTAATTAATTATGAACACTCACCTGCCCCAGCCAAGAGTGGATGTAACTGGTCTACTCATACATCGTACTCTGGTTTTCATGATGTGGTGCAATTAACTTCACCACTTTACATCTTTTCACTAACAAATGGCTGCTAGTAGAGAGAACTCCAAGGACCTGTTTGAAGACATTTCAACAATATTTTATGCCAACCAATCCAACAAAAACTTTGTCAGTTAACAGCCAACATGATAACAATGGTTTATCTCTAGATTGCACTTGCAGATGGTGTGGATGTAGGAGACACTGAAGTTAAGCATTGAAATCTGAAAATTGACAATAAATTGTATTCCATGATAGTGATGGAGGGCTGTGAGTATGGAACCAGTGGAATTAGCCACTAGGGAGGCCTATATGGTACTGGTGGGGATAGAGGGTAGCCACTGGGCATGGTTCTGGTAGTTTGGGATTATCACTGTATGTATAGCCAGAAGAGTGGTAAGCACTGGGTGCCAGACGTTGGTATAGATAGAGGTTACTTTGGGACGCCAGAATGTTGTGCCTTCTGGACATGTAGAGGGCCTAATTCAACAAAAAAATGCTGAAATAGGCTGCCCACTTGATAACCTCAGTCAAATACTCATGGCGGCACTTATAGTAGTTTTCACAGCTTGGTAGCCAACTGAGCGATTTGGAGGAGTGATGAAAGACTTGACTTGAATTAGTTGGTGACTTGGCAGAGTAAAAAGATTTGTGACCCAGAAGAGTCGTTTTGGCTCTGAGTTGTGAATGGAATTCTCATAAGAATCATTTAATCTCATCATAATTATTTATTTAGGGATAATACTAAGTAATATTCAGTCAGCAATTAAATATGAATTATGCCAAATGCCTTCAGCATTCATATAATCCTCAGTAATTATTGTGAATTGGCGAGCGAGCAAGAGAGAGCGTGGGGGAGTGAATCTTGGACTGAAAATAATTACTGAGAATTAAATTCAGAGCCAACCAACTCTTCTTGCTCTCTTTCATCGTTATCGTGAATCTGGATTCGTGAACATAGCGATCAAATTACAATTTTGCATGTGTCATGCCCGTCTCCTGAATCGTTAAATATTATTCAGCTGCTATGCAATCGTTGTTGGGTCTTGCATCACTACACATGACAACTTCAGTGAAATACTTGCATGGGAGCTAGGTTTATGGAGATTTATGGTGGCACTGCAGGTACTCTCCTCATTGACAGGGTGCAGGTTTGTGAAGTTGTTTTCTAAACTGGCTAGCTTCTGTGTATGCAGCTCCCTAATTATCAATACATGGAATTTAAAAACTAGATGCTGTGTAATATTGAATATTCAGAATTTGATAATACTGCTGCATTTGCAGGTACTTTTTGAATGCTGCTACATCTAGTTGCAAGGGTTACAGGTCCTTTTAGAGTTTGATACGTTTATTACAGACACTTTAGCTTGCAATTAGGTACAGTTTGGCAGGCAATGGTAGTTCTAAAGTCGTACAAACTTTCAATTCTTTTTGCAGCTCTCCCTTGGATAAATTTGCCTGACTACCTGTGTCTGCCACTGCCTTCTTGAACCATGGCCATCTAAAGCCATGTTTCCACCTATTCTAACCAGAAACTGTTTTTTGAAGAAACTAAAAGGTTCCTTCAGACCGTTGACCGTTGTCTGTGTTTCCACCAGAGTCTAAAGACCCACAAAGATAATACAAATTAGCCTGCTGACGTATTAAATAGCGACCGCTGTTTTTACGCGTCAAACGGTTCCATTCGAGTCCAGTAGGTGGCTGCAATGCCGCAATACACGGGGTCCAGTTTATTTGTTTTAGGTATGAGTTCGTTTTGTTTTTTCTTTGAAGTGCATCTAAATTTACTAAACTTACAAACATCAAACATCATGGAGTTAATTCGTGGACTTATGTCCATAGTGATCTTTTTTTAATATTGTGACTGACCTTGACAATGGCTTCTTAATGTCTGATTTTCAGATTTTCAGCTATTTTCCAGCTAGTTTCCACATCTGTAACAATAACAAAGAGAAACTTTGTAATTACTTTACATAACAATAATAATAACAACATGTTATATTGTTAATATAATAGATACATGTTTGTTGTAATTACTACTTTATTGTATTTTTTCATTTAATAGTCTACAATTGGAAAATTCAGTTGAATAGATTTCCTGTCTATTATTGTAATGGAGACAACATTTATGGAGCTTTAACATTAATTTGTCATGAGAATTATTATGGAAGAACTTGTCAATAACACTTTCTGTCTTTCTTTTAACTCTGTTACGTTTAGCTGCAGGAAACCGTTTATACATGACGTTTCTTAAAAAAAATACATTAATTTTTTATTTTTATCCAAATATTGTCATTGTAATAACTTACCTTGTTGTTTGTCAGTACATCTGGAGTCACAGTGACAGCGATTGATGTTGGGTCTCGTCTGCCTCAATGATGACGAATTTACTGTACGTAGGTTTACGTATTGAGGAAGTATTTATGAGGTTGACAACCTCATACACCCAAACCAAGATCCAATATTAGAACAGTTGTGGCAGTCAGAAGCAGCAGGGAAGATGGCTGTGATACAGTCGCAGTACATAAGAATTGGTCCGCAGGGAGTAGTGATGGAGGTCCATGATCAACCAGGTGGAAAAGCAATACTGAATTGGTATCATCTGTCTAATATGACACCGCATGTCACCTTGCTGATAAATAAAGGATACGAATCCAAGGACTTGATATGATGAAGCAGGAAAAGGAAAAAGAACGGGTGAAAACAGATTATCCTCTGATACTCACATCTAAATTCAACCGTTTTATCAAAATACTTTCTTTCACAGAAATGGAAGGAGAGTTACAGGAAATTTAAACAACTGAGAAGTGACAGATGGAGGAGATAGTGGAGAGATGCAGACAGGATGTGTTAAGGGAGAATGGAACAGGTAATTCAAGGACAAGTATGGTCCAAAAACCTAAGCCGGAAGCAGAGACAGGAATAGAAGCTACAACAGACGGTTTGAAAGCACCAGGGGTTTTGATAGAAATTCAGAGTTGTTGTGACACCCATGTGTTGCCTGTACTGAAGGCGGATAAACAAAAATGGCGGTGTGGGAGTTTCTTCCCACAGTTAATCATTCAGAGAGGGAGACGGAGTCTTCGATAACTTCTGGTACGCAAACATGGCTTGAGTTTTATTGTCCATTTCAGTCCGGCACGCAGCCTACAATTATATATATATATACTGTATTTATATCTGAGGATCTATTCTAATGGTTGTTATTTGTCCTCTCGGCGCAGGAGGAATAGAGTTCCGCTCTTGGGCTGCTCACGAGCCTGTGCACCGATCTCCTTTGTAAGACAGACAAAAACATTAAGAAAACTCTCTGCCTTGATTCGAGGCAGCTTGTTTGCTGCAGAAAAGGGAACCGTGCTGTTGTCTGCAGCCGGTGCTTGACCACGCCCTTTTGTCCGCCACATGCGGCTAATGCATTATCTATAAGCTGTAAATGATGTCGTAGAGGATCAGCAGGCCGAGGTTCAAAATCCGCACACGCTGTTGACTAATGTACCCCCAGACGCCAAGTACTTCACAGTAATTGATTTGTGTGGAGCTTTTTTCAGTGTTCCACTGGCACAGGAGAGCCAGCATATATTTGCATTCACATACAAAGGAAAACAGAACACGTAGACACGCATGCCTCAAGGTTTTAAACACTCACCACATATTTTTAATCAGGTTTTGAAAGCTGACTTAGAGGAACTGGTGCTGGATGGGACGCGGATTCAATATGTGGATGATCTACTTGTGTGCTCCACAGCATTAGAACAGTGTCATTTTGACTTCATGGCTGTGTTGCAAAAATTAGCAGGAGGAGGGCATGAAGTGTCCCAGAAAAAATGACAATATTGTCAACCAGAGGGAGAATATTTGGGCTTTACGATAACCCATTGTGGTGGGTGGGGTGGCTAAAGTACGCTTTTAAAACCGCCCCTCTCAGAGAAAAAATGAAAAATGCAGACCAGACTAATTTGTATGCTCGGTTGACATGAAACTGTGACGCTGTAACAGCTTTAACACATTAGCAAACCTGTATTAATCGACACCGTTCATTTTGTTGGTGGCAAATTGTAGTCAAAATTATGCTTCTGCCGTTCTGATGCAGGAAACATGGAGTGGCCTTTGAAAACAACCCATAGCATACTATAGCACCAAACTGGATGCGGTAGCCGAGGGCTACCCTCCATGCTATCAGGGCATAGCTGCAGTACAGTATAGATATGATAAAGCGTCAACAATTACAATGGGACATCCGGTAATACACCAATCACAAAGTGACTAAGCACAGGGAAAGTTTGTGGTACCCAATGCTAGGCTTTTAGAACATTTTACTTTGCTAACATACCCAGATGTCACGTTGAAAAGATGCTCCACATTAAATCCAGCAGAGACTCCTGCCTGATTGTGTGGCAGATTCACTTCAATACACATAACTAAGACCGGATCTGATGTTCAACCAAATAATAATTGCGGATAATGAGCTGTTTGTGGATGGATCATGCTTCAAGGATCACATTGGTAACCACGCAGGGTTAGCTGTGGTCTGCAGTCAGGCTGATTAGCAGTTTAGCACAATCCAGAGTGAGGCCTGTCCACAACCATACTCAGCACAACTGGCGGAACTGATAGCTCTACCAGCAGCACACAAAAAAGGTGAAGGACATATAGTAAATATTTAAACTGATTCTGCATATGCACATGGAGTGTGTCCTCTGTTTGGAGCCATATGGAAACAAAGAGGGTTCAAGAAAAATGATGGCACACCCATTCTGCATCACACTGAAATGCATGACCTAATGACAGCGCTGCTGTTACCAAAACAGGTGGCAATTGTTAAGTGTCAGGCCCAAAAGAAAGGCAATGACTACATAATCGTTGGCAACAATATGGGAGATGAAGCAGCGAAACTAGCTTCAAAACGTGCTTGTGCAACAGGAATTTAAGCACTGCTGATTATACCCAAGGCGGTGCCAAGCTTAGACTCAGACTTCCGGTCTGAGAGGACTCTGGCGTTTATGTCGCCGCTTCTTAGTCGGTTCATTTAAGCTTAATTTGCCTTTTGCTACTTTCCTAAAGTTCTTTCCTTGCTAATTTAAGTTCACTACTACATCTTCTTACATCAGTTTGAAGATCGTGGATTTCTGTTTTTACGTTTGGTACTTCCCCTCTCTGCCGATCAGCTGTCAGCTGACATTAGCTGCTGTTTGCATCCGCCGCCGAGCTATCAAGCTATCCCTGCTAGCTAGCAGGATTCCTTCTTCTCCTGGGTCTTCAGCTCGGATTTCCTTCTACCTAGATACTTGGATTATCCCCCACTGGATTAATTTTTGGCACGCTACCCAGACTGTTCGTGACTTCTCTCCTACTCCCGTCATTACACTGCAGGATGCGGCTGTCCGAGGCTCGGCTTCTCGTTCTCTGCTCGTAGCCTGCTGGCTATCTGCTGCTGTCGATATGGTGCTCAAATACTCCTCTCTCGATCTTCGGATGTTTTCATGTTTATCTGCGCCCTTCTGTCTGGACGTTATTAAATCACTCAGACTTTTACAATGACCCCGCTATATACACAGAACATCCCGACACAAGATTATTCACTGGGATTCCACTGGTGCTCGCCCATTTCCTGTAAATCATACTCTGCGCACTTCCGTGTTTCACATCGACATCATCACAGCGGGCATCACATGCGCACCAGCTTTCTGAAGCCCTTGCTCTGTGCTGACAGTATCACTTCTCCAATCCTGCCTGACACCTCTACTGCTTCCTTCATGCTTCTCAACGCCCGCTCCTTAAATAATAAAGCACTATTTATCCATGACATTATCACTGACTGAGAACTTGATTTTCTATGTCTAAGTGAGACATGGCAAAATCAGCAGGACTTTATAACACTCAACCAAGCCACTCCCCCAGGATATGTGTATCTTCAGAAACCCCGCTCCATCGGCGGTGGGCTGGCTGTCATCCACCGACATTTTTTGAGTGTATTAGATTGTCACCCTCTGGATCTCCTACACTCCAGATTGTCCTCATTTGCCGCATCCCCAAGGCCCCCACCACCTTCATGTCTGAGCTTACCAAGCTATTGTCCTCTGTCTGCTCCAAGTCTCCATCTCCCCACCTGCTGCGAGACTTAAATATCCACGTAGACTCCTCCAGTTGCAGCTTTGCTGCTGAATTCCTGTCACTGTTGGACTGTTTTAACATCATGCAGCATGTCCAAGGACCCACCCACACTAAAGGTCACACTTTGGACCTAGTCTGCCCCCCCCCCCCCTGCAGTGCCTGGACCTGGCAGTATCGGACCATCACGCCGTCCTCTTCACCGTCCCTGTCCCCCTGCCCATGCAGCGCCCTGGTCGTTCCATCACCTTCAGGAATATTACGTCTGTAGGTGCGCCAGCTCTATCTGACCTGCTTGTGACCGTCCTGGCCCTGGCTCCCGCTGACACTTAAGTGGACACAATTCACCAACAACTCCTGGTTCCTGCCCCCTCTCCTCCCAACGTGTCCCAGACACTGGGCAGTGTGCCCCCAGTTGCCCCCCTCCACCCCCAATGCTCTCTCTCTTCCAGGTTGGTGACCAAAGCCAAAGCCTCCACCTGCTCCCTGAGCCCTATGGCAACGGCGTCGGTGAATGCCTGCCTACCTACACTCTGCGCTTCCATCGCAGACATAATCAACTCCTCCCTAGCATCTGGTACAGTTCCCCCCAGTCTCAAAATCGCCTCCGTCACTTCCATCCGGAAGAAGCCTGGTCTGGACCCTGACAATCTTAACAACTACAGGCCGATCTCCAACCTTCCATTCCTCTGTAGGGGCTTGGAAAGAGCTGTGACCGCCCAGCTCCATCAACATCTGTGCAACCATGAGCTCTACGAACCCCTGCAGTCAGCCTACAGAACACACCACAGCACAGAGACCGCCCTAATCAAGATTACCAACGACCTCCTCCTTGCTGCAGACACCAGTAACATCAGAATCCTCATCCTCCTGGACCTTTCTGCTGCTTTTGACATGGTTTCCCTCACAATCCTCCTCAAATGCCTATCCGACCTCCTTGGCATCACTGGAACAGCTCTGTGAGCGATGAAGTAGCGGCGGGATTTGAAACAATACCAGCCAGAGGAATATCCAAAAACACAGAATGGATCAATTACATCCATTATAATCACAAAGGTCTATTAATTACACGGATGACGCTTTATCCGCCTTAGGGGAACAATTGAAAGCCACAAGAGCTGTGGCTTGGCAAAATAGGCAAGCTTTAGATTGGCTCTTAGCAGAAAAAGGAGGAGTGTGTGCATTCATAGGCGAAGTGTGTTGCACTTTTATCCCAAATAATATCTCGCCAGATGGATTGTTCCCTCTTGCAATAAATAAACTTAAAAAGCTAAGACAGGAGGTCCACGACAACGCAGGTAAAAATATGGAATATGGAATATGGAAAAATTTGGTTTGCATGGCTAGATTTAAGAATGGGATGATGGGGAATGATGTTCACCAAAATAGGTATAATACTCTTGGTGCCACTAATAATAATGGGTTTAATTTTTTTCTGTTCTATTCCCATAATGAGATCCATGATAGCGTCAAGGTTGAGCAAACAAATGATCCTCACGTCATGGGACATAGTCCAGTCAAAAGGATTAGAATGGGAACATGTTGGAGAAGGAAGCCAGAGTGATGATGAAGATGATGAAGAATATTGACTCACAAAGGCCTAAGCTTTGAAAGGCCATGATGAATCAATGCATGTTGAAACAAATTGAATGGTCCGGTTTTTCAAGTTTTTATTCTAGTGTCATGTATTCTTTGTTATGATCATATAATGTGTCATATTTTTAATATCATACCAAAGGTTTTTTACTTTTATATTATGATGTGTTTTTCTAATCATATATTTTGTAATATAGGCTAATTGATTGATGGGATGGAAACAATTAAAGGTATAACACATTTGGAAATCAGGTTGTGAATTCTGATTAAAGAAAAAAACATTTTTCTGATAACCAAATGTGAATACTGATGATTTATCTAGCTGTCCGGAAAGTAGCCATATATGATTGTGAATTGACAAATATATGTCAATTGATGTTTGGGACATAGTAAGCCCCAAAGGGGAAGTATATGGGAGAAATTTACTATAACATTCAATGGTAAAATATAAGTATTATCTTGCCTACACGCTATATGAATTAAATAAGTGTGGGGAAATATTGAGTAAAGGAGATACCACTCTCCCCCAGTGCTGGTACAATATGCCACCAAAAGATATTAAAGGGTGAATGAATTGAGGAAGAAGAATCTTTATTTGTCACAGGACAACACATGCACATGCTTTTTTGATGGTGGCCGGTGAAATGCAGACTCTGCATTTCACCCATATTGGCTTGTCCTTCATCCGGGGGGGCAGCCAGGAGCAGTGGGCAGCATTCGATGACGCGCCCGGGGATCTGGTTCCAGATGTCCATCGCTGTCAGACGATGTTGTGTGCATGTTTTAGGTGGGACGAGATCTCGGACGACATCGGGCTTATTCAGAGCGATATGGCCATGCGTCGTGAGCAGATGAAGATGGGAGCGAGAGGTGCCAGTGGTGACCACCAAATCGAGCGTGTGGCCTTTGGTGTGGGTGGGTTCTTGAACGTGCTGTATAATGTTAAAACAGTCCAACAGTGACAGCAAATCTATGGCAAACATGATGAGTTCACATCCCAAAGAATGCATTTCTGAGGGAAAATTGTCAGGACTGGTTGTAAATTGTCACGAGTGGTCAAAAGTTCTGATGACTGGTCTGAAATTGTTTTGTGAACACCATGACCACCTGTTAATTAAACATTGTGTAGATATAAAGCTGTGTCCTCTTCAGCATATAATAGGCATGAGTTCACATCCTGAATCATATGTGGTTGTAGCAGAGGGGACACCCTTGCAGAGGATGGTGTTGATTCATGAACATTGGGGTTATGGTTACTCTGCTTTCAAGAACCCTGGATAGGACTTTCACCCACAATGTCTGGTGTGGGAGGAAATTGTCAAGAACGCTTGTGTGATCAGCATCAACTGCTCCAGCAAATGGGAGGTGGTAGAAGAGGCTTCTCCATTGACATCAGGGATTGGGGTGCAGTACGCTCACAATGGACCACGTTACTTTTGAGAGCCCCAGGTAGGGCCCTGAGCCCATGAGCCCTTCATCCCTTGTTTGGAAGGCCAGTGCCTTATCCACTAGGCCGGTACTTTGGCCTGCACCTTGAACAAAGTGCTCAATTTTCATGCACAATGGCAATAAGGTAGAGAAACAATTTCTTGGCAATTTACTGTTATGAAATTGCTCAATTCTTGACAGCTTAGGAAAAACCATTGTGAACAGTTTCAACAGCAAGCAAATACTTTTTCTAGATTACAAAGTATACACTTCTTGTTAATAAGCATGAGGTCACATCCCAAAGAAAACATTTCTGAGGGAAAATTGTCATGAGTGATCAAAGGTTCTCATGCCTGGTCTGAAATTGTTTCGCAATCAGCATCAACAACTGTTAAATACACGTTGGTAGGAAGCTTTTTCCATGTCAACATATGTTAGAATGAGTTGAGCATGAGGCCTTGGCAGAAGATGGTTGTGATCCATTGACCTCCGGATTATGGGCCCAGGACACATCCGCTGGTAACTCTGCTCATAAACTCCTTAAGTGGGACTTGAATTCACAATACCTGGTTTAGGAGGGGAGACTTGTCACGACTGGTAAGAAAATGTGAAATTGTTTTGTGAACAGCATGATACCTGTTCATTAAATGTTGTGTAAATAAGAAGCTGATTCCTTTTCAACATATAATTAGCATGAGTTCACATCTTGAATCATATATTGTGGTAGCAAAGCGGAAGCCTTTGTGGAGGATGGTATTGATCAACATCGGGGTGACTCTAATTTTTAGAACCCCAGATAGGACTTGAGCCCACAATCTTTTGTTGAGGAGGTGAAATTGTCATGACTGGTCTTGAAATCTTCATCAGTGTTTGGAAGTTGACGTGACTGGATAGTAATTGTTTTGTGGACTGAATGACCACCTGCTCAATATGTCGAAAATTGGTAAAAAGCTTTTTTGGTTGTAGGATGACACTGGCACGAGTCCAGATCCTGGTTTGGGAGGTGAAACTGTCAAGCATGTTTGTGTGATCAGCATCAATACCTCTAGCAAACGGAGGTCTAAAAAGAGGATGGTTTGGATCCATCAACATCATGGTTCTGGGGCCAGTACGCTCTCACTGCACCACTCTGCTTTTGAGAACCACATGTGGTACTTGAGCAAACAATCCCTTATTTAGGAGGTGAAATCGTCAAAAGTGGAGGGACTTTCTCCTGAATGATTGGAAGATGTTCTGCAATCAGCATCAACACCTGGTAGATAGATGATAAGTTAAGAAGCATCTCCCTCCTCAACATACCATTAGCTGGAGTTCAGGTCCAAATGCATTTGGTCCAGTTGTAACGGTAAGGCCTTATCAGAGGACGGTTTTGATCAAGAAATCTCTGGATTTTAGGGGCAGGAAGCCTCAGCGGTGAGCTCTGCTCATAAGCACATCAGGTGGGACTCGGACGCACAATCCATGCTGAAGGAGGGGATAACTACCAAGACTCGTTGCTCACGAGTGTTCTAAAGCTGTCATGACCACCTGCTCAACACATGGAGAGTATATAACTTGAAATTAGCACAAGTCCACATCCTATGTTACCAAATGCAGGGCCTTAGCAGAGGATGGTTTCGATCCATCGACCTCTGGGTTATGGGCCCAGCACGCTTCCGCTGCGCCACTCTGCTTTCGAGAACCACATGTGGTACTTGAGCACACAATCCCTTTTTAGGAGGTGAAATCATCAAGAGTGGAGGGAAATTTTCCTGAATGGTTGGAAGATGTTTTGCAATCAGCATCAACACATGGTAAATAGATGATCTATAGGTAAGAAACAGTTTCCTCCTCAACATATAGTTAGCTAGAGTTCATGTCCACAAGCATTTAGTCTGATAGTAAAGCTAAGGCCTTAACAGAGAATGCTTTCATCAATCAATCTCTGGGTTTTGGGGCCAGCATGCCTCTGCTGGCAACTCTACTTATAAGCACATCAGATGGGACTCGTTCACACAATCCCTGGTTAAGGAGGGGAAAATTGTCATGACTGGTCTTGAAATCTTCATCAGTGTTTGGAAGTTGCCATGACTGGACAGTAATTGTTTTGTGGACAGCATGACCACCTGCTCAAAATGTCCAGAGTTGGTAAAAAGCTTCTTTGGTTGCAAGATGACCTTAGCCCAAGTCCACATCCTGGTTTGCGAGGTGAAACTGTCAAGAATGTTTGTGTGATGAGCATCAATACCTCTAGCAAACGGGAGGTCCTAAAAGAGGATGGTTTGGATCCAACAACATCATGGTTCTAGGGCCAGTACACTCTCACTGCACCACTCTGCTTTTGAGATTCCCCAGGTAGGACTTGAGCCCACAATCCCTTGTTTAGGAGGTGAAATCATCGAGAGTGGAGGGAAATTGTCATGAATGGCTGGAAAATGTTTTCCGATCAGCACCTGGTAGATAGATGATTAATAGGTAAGAAGCATCTCCCTCCTCAACATACTGGTAGCGGGAGTTCAGGTCCAAATGCATTTGGTCCAATTGTAACGGAAAGGCCTTATCAGAAAATGGTTTTGATCAATTAATCTCCGGATTTTAGGGGCGGGAATCCTCAGCAGTGAGCTCTGCTCATAAGCACATCAGGTGGGACTCGGACGCACAATCCATGCTGAAGGAGGGGATAACTATCAAGACTCGTTGCTCACGAGTGTTTAAAAGCTGTCATGACCACCTGCTCAACACATGGAGAGTATATAACTTGAAATTAGCACAAGTCCACATCTTATGGTACCAAATGCGAAGACTTAGCAGAGGATGGTTTCGATCCATCGACCTCTGGGTTATGGGCCCAGCACGCTTCCGCTGCGCCACTCTGCTTTTGAGAGCCACATGTGGTACTTGAGCACACAATCCCTTTTTGGGAGGTGAAATCATCAAGAGTGGAGGGAAATTTTCCTGAACGGTTGGAAGATGTTTTGCAATCAGCATCAACACCTGGTAAATAGATTATTTATAGGTAAGAAGCAGTTTCCTCCTCAACATATAGTTAGCTAGAGTTCATGTCCACATGCATTTGGTTTGAGAGTAAAGGTAAGGCCTTAACAGAGGATGCTTTTATCAATCAATCTCTGGGTTTTGGGGCCAGCATGCCTCTCCTGGTATGGGAGAAATTTACTAGTACATTTAAAAGAAATATGTTCATTATATTCTACCATTAAATAAGAAAGAACATTCGTTATCTTGCCCATATGCTATATGAATGAAGTAAGTGTGTGTGAGACAGGGGTCAGCAAAGACATGAATAAGTGCTTTGTTGACTGTGGGCCATGTGACATGGGAAGGTGTGTGAATGCAACCATCCCCTCATAAAATGTGGCCTGGACTAGTGTCGGGAGGTTTGTTGTTGTAACTGATGTCAAAGAATGCAGACAAATGGCTTCTTTGCACTATTGACCGTATAGGAGGAAGGAAGGGATCCTAATTGAGTAAACAGATTTACTTTCTCTACCAAAAGAAAGAGGTTAAAAGGAGGAGTCCATGAGCGGCTCGGCAGTTCTTTGCCAAACCAACTCAGATTCTGTTGTCACTTCTTGCAAGTGATAATAAAGTCTTATATCTTCAGACCTCGACTCTCTCGAACTTCTCTTCTTCAGTTTAATTGTTAGATGCAGTTTTTTCCACTACATATTTGGCGTTGTCGGCAGGATTGAAGAACAGGGACCCGCCGGCTGCTGGGCTGATGGTCGGGGACCGGCAAGGGTCACACAAAAACGGGTGGCCACCCAATTTGAAAGGGTAAGCATTGTTCTTACCTATTAGTTTAGTAAATTTGTGTGATCATTGTCTGCCCGATTCTCATGCCCGGTGGTAGGTTTTGTGTCTCTCCAAAAAGAACCAAAAGCATACATGTAAAGAAGGAGGAGAGAGAAAGAGAGTGGCTTGGAATGAAGTTGACGCATGCATGCACACACAACGCTCTGTGATTTATACACATTGTAGCAGAGTGTGGAAACGGGCCTGTATAGATCTCTTTTATTTCTGGTAAGCAGGATAGAGACGTCCTGTATAGATCTCTTTTATTTCTGGTAAGCAGGTTAGTGACGTCCTGTATAAGATCTATTTTTGGTAAGCAGGGTAGAGACGGCCTGTATAGATCTCTTTTATTTCTGGTAAGCAGGTTAGTGACGTCCTGTATAAGATCTATTTTTGGTAAGCAGGGTAGAGACGGCCTGTATAGATCTCTTTTATTTCTGGTAAGCAGGTTAGTGATGTCCTGTATAAGATCTATTTTTGGTAAGCAGGGTAGAGACGGCCTGTATAGATCTCTTTTATTTCTGGTAAGCAGGTTAGTGACGTCCTGTATAAGATCTATTTTTGGTAAGCAGGGTAGAGACGGCCTGTATAGATCTATCTTTAATTTTGTCTGCGGGTAATCATATAGAAAGTCCATTAAAAGCATAGGGACAGTGCTCAGAGGCTTATCACTCATGTGATTATCTATTATAAGTTTTGTTTTTCCTGTATAAGATCTATTTTTGGTAAGCAGGGTAGAGACGGCCTGTATAGATCTCTTTTATTTCTGGTAAGCAGGTTAGTGACGTCCTGTATAAGATCTATTTTTGGTAAGCAGGGTAGAGACGGCCTGTATAGATCTCTTTAATTTTGTCTGCGGGTAATCATATAGAAAGTCCATTAAAAGCATAGGGACAGTGCTCAGAGGCTTATCACTCATGTGATTATCTATTTTAAGTTTGTTTTGAAGTTTAAAAATCTGGGGTACTCCCTCTGACGAGAGGGCCCAGTTGGTCGAAAGAGTTATTTTGTGTTGTTTTGTGTTTGTTAGGAGCTTTGTTATGTGTTGGTAAATCTGGGAACCCGCCTTCCAAGAGAGAAAGGGTCTGCATAGTCAGAGAATTGTGTTTGTCTTCGTCTATTGTAGTTAATTAGCTTAGAGAAGGAGTTCTAGAAGTAATAGATAGAGATATAGGTGAAGATAAGGTATTGTAATTAACAACTAATATAAAATACATTTCTAATAATAGGGCCGAGCAGAGTGGCTTGGGAAGCCTGTAGAGAGCAGGGGTTAGAAGAGAGGGAGAAGACAGAGGAAAAGGCGTGAACGTAAACTGTGGTGAATAAAAATAAAGTAAAACTAGATAATTAATAGTTACATACATTAGTATCATGGCACCTACAGCCGTGGAAATATTGACAAAAAAAACCCTTTAAATAAAGAGGAGATAATAAAAATCTCAGCCAAATGGGGTAAGAGGACTGCCAAATTGGGAACAAAGTGGCCAGAGGGAGGAACATTTGATGCAACGGTGTGTGAAGAAATGGAGGTGATGATGAAGAATCACAAAATAAATAAAACCGGGAAAAAAGCGATTGAGAAAAGAGAAAGAGAGAGGATAATATTAGCAATGTTTCAAAAAGAAGGTACAAAGTGGAGGCAGAGAGAAAGAACAGCTAGGGAAATGTTGAGTGGAGTTGAGGAAGTTGAAAAGGTTCAGCCACCTCCATATAACACAGGACAGTACCCAATGATAACAGGTACGGTAGAGGTTAAAGGGGAGGTTAAGCTGGACAAAGAGAGGGATAAGGCTTGTAGAACACAGAGAGGGAGAGGACCACCCTTACAGATGGACTGTTATAAAGGCCTTAGAAGGACAGCAAACGAGTGGAGTAGTGATAGCGGAAGTGATAGTGATGGAGACGAGGTGGTTAATAGAGGAAGAAGGTTAAAAGATAGCCAGATGGAGATGACAGCGGAGCGCAGCCATGAGGGAGAGAGCTTCAGTGGGACACCAGGGAAAGAAAGGGAGGGGGCCGAGCCCAGCAGCAGTATATCAGCGCAAGTTCCCCTAATGTTCGACTTGCAAGAGGAACTTAGGAGACTCAATGAATTGGACTTCTTGAGTTTTTGGCTGATTCAGTGTATATCTGGCTCAAGTTCCCTAGTACCACAAATATATTAAATTGTTTCTTTTGTAACAAAACCCCCAAAGACACAAAGAGGGGACCAGCCATGACACACCGTGTCACACATTTCGTCCTTGCTGGCAATGGCATCTCAAGTTGAGCCTAAATCGCATCTCACCAACCAATCTCACATATTGAGAGTCAACTGCAAGACAAAAAATGTGACCCACCACAGCAATCCCGCAATCTTGTGCATTTCTAAAATCACCATGAGCAGCCAAATAAGTTGAAAAAACCTTTCTAGCAGGAAAATTAAAATTAGATTGTTCCTTTGTGTGTTTTTTTTTATCTCTCAACGTATTTTCAAAACTGAGTTTGACTTATGAATAGTACATACATGTTAAACCGTTCATGGGGAAACACAGTTCACAGAGCTGCTGAACAGTGCTGAACAACACTGATCAATTGTCCCCTTTAAATCGACCGTCGAGGTGAAGATCATTCCTCCATATTCCATGTGATGTGACACATTGTGAAACCGTTTTTTATAGAGTGTAACTTTTTAATCTTACTACTTTAACACACACCTGGCTCCATTGTTGTGCAGGGGTATAACCCACAAAGAACAAAAGAGCTGACATCACTTCCGTAAACAGATGGTTAAAGCGCAGCACGAGGATTCCTCAGTTTCACTTGTCTGTGAAAACTTTAATCTCGGTGCTGTTATGGAAGCTCTAAATCATATCTGGGATCTTAATCTGACCATTGCGATAGATCCAAGTCAGTGTAAGCAGCTCATTCTGGTCTACGTCTTCCACGATGATAGTCAGTTCTCCAACAGCAACACAGAAAAAAAAAACTGCACTGCTGCATCTGATATTATCCTGGACTTGGAGAACAAAAGATTTCAACCTGAATGTTATGATGAAACTGAATATTTTCAAGAACATCCAGAGGGGACCGACGATTCGCCCGTTGTTGTTACAACGGAAGAAGTTAATGACGTGATGAAGTCGGTTGAGGTCGGTAATGCAGATTATGACCAAGTAGCAATGGACAAGATTTTCAAGTTTACCTGCAAATGCAGCCAGGGGTGAAAAGAAAATGGCAGGCTTGACCAGTAATCATGTACAAAGAAATTGGATCCTGACTTTATCTATGGATCAAGCTACATGATAGCAGCCTTACCAAAGCAGGAAACAGACATGTTTATCATGGGACAGCTATTCTGCAATGGGAGACGCAGTGATGTGACTTCAGACAACAAGAAAATGCCAAAAAGTGGTCGCCTTCATCACAAACTATTCTGAGGACCATGCTATAGTATTGCCGGATTGCCATCCGAATCAGAAAAATGTAGCTGGAAAGCTGTTGCCACCCTGTGTCACAGAGGCATCTGTGTGGCACAACTACAGGAAAGCACTGATCCCTAGAGGTAGGTTGAGTTGCCCCTAGACAGACAGACAGACAGACAGACAGATACATAGATAGATAGTTTGATAGTTTGATAGATAGATAGATAGATAGATAGTGTAGTTTCTGGATGATTTTGATGTGTTGATGAAGAAGGAATCTCCACTAACGCTGACTTGATTAAAATAATAATTTTATTACAAAAATCAGCATCAAACCGGACTTGCCATAGATCGTCCAGGAGAGAACAAAGCCGGAAGTTTTCTCTGTTGACTGAAGTAAAAGACTTGTCCTATATACTAGTACGGAGATCACGTAGCCCATCTGGTCACAATACATAGGTCACAGTTCAGCACTCGTCCGACGTAAATCTACACATTTCCTCCTCTGGCCAGGCTGGAGGCCTCCCTACATCCGTTCTCATACGGGCCTCTAAATAGACACGTTGTTATTGTCGCTCTCCGTATGACCTGGAAGCAATTAATTAAAAGTAACATAAGTTAGTAATTATACGATACAATCACTATACAATGGGCTCTGATTCTCGAGACCCCAGGGCCCTCATTCAGACACCTCATATTCCCCCCTTCGAGACTATACAAAGTCTCGACAGAGAGAAGAGTAATTGAACTGATGATGTTAATTGGCTTAATAGAAATCACTTAATAACAAACAAAATTGATTATAATATACCCTTCTTACCATGCTTAGTCGTAGCAATACAGTAAATTTGTGGAGTGTGAGAGCGAAAATCCCATCTGGCAGCTTCCTTTCTGAGAACATCCAGCAAACAATCAAGACAGGAAAATTCTCTCACAGTCCTTCTGCCCCAGGCAACCACCTATGGTACTCCAAATCAATTAACAGAAAAAGACGAAGGGTTTATAAAACTGTATAGGATGTTACATATTTTAGCATACATTTAGAACCTCAGAAATAAATCAAAACATTTGTCCAATGTCAGGCTGGTCGACCCATCAGACCTTCCAGTGGACCTTTCCCTGCCTAGAACCAATGTCCCTCAAAAACCGTAAAAAAAGAAAATACCTGAGGTCAATCAATCAATCACCCCAATGTATTCACTTCATCCTATTACAGACAACTCAAAGTAAACAATAGCAAATCAAAGTAATATGTCTTGCTAAAAATATCTAGTGTAGAGTACAGGATATTCATCAATAATACAGGTTACATTGTAATAAACAAACTCCAATATTATAAAAACATGCAGGACACATGTGGTGGTCTTGGCTCCTCCTACGGTGGCCCCTTCAGCATTTGCTCCCACACCCTCGGCTCCTCCTGGGGCGGGACTCCCTGCTGCAGCTAATCTGACGGCAGCTCCAACTGTGGCAGCAGCCCCTGGGGCGGCTGTCCCTGTGGTGGCTCCACCTGCGGCATCTCCCCCTGTGGCGTCTCATCTGGTGGTGTCCCGAACTGCGGCGGCTGTTCCAGCGGTGGCCTACCCAGTAGCGACTCCACTTTCAGATCCTTCTGGGCCAGAGGCCCTGGCAGTGGCTCACCGCCAGCCAGGAATGGAGGCGCCCAAGAAGCTGAAGGAGGTGGCAGACGGGGACTTGGGGTGGGTGGTCTGGGGGAGATCCCCCTCCCTCGGGGGCTGTCTCTCCACTTTGTTGAATGACGGTCACGAGGGGCAGGTGAGTTCCCCTGCTTCCCCCAACAACGGGTCCTATTCCTGGGCTGACCTGATGGATGAGAAGCCGGGAGACATGGTGTTGGGGTTGTATGACTAGTGTTGGGTTTGGTTCTGTATTTTCTTATGTGTAGTTTTGTGTTTTGGGGTTTCGATGGATGGTGGTGCAGTGTGCTTAGTTAGGGCTGGGCTACAGGAGTGGCAGCGGCTGCCCTCTTATAGGGGCTGGGCCATAGGAGGGCAGTATAACTATCTACAGGAGGCAGCAGACCTCCCCTCCTTGCGTTGAAACATCTAACCCCCTGCTCTTACTGTCTTCATCGCTGGCAGCCTTAAACAGCTACAAACGACAGCATCCCACCCGATGAGTGGCAAGCCGCAGAAACACAAACGCTCCATAGACCAAACACACATGCTGGTCCACAGCGTCTATATATTTGTGACGCACAGCACGAACACACCTGTAATCAATCAGTTAATTTTCACAGGCGATCTTCTTTTCCAATCTATATGTTCACCACAGTGTTCACTTGTGTCCTTATGGAGAACATTGTCCCCAAGGACGGACTTACATGGACTCAAGCTCATAAGGCGTGTAATGTGTGTTTGAGATGTTTTATGTACTTGTAGTGCGCTGTGGCCAATTCTTTCCCCTGTATTTGGAGTCAGCTGTAACTCCAAAGCGGTGGTCAAGGTTTTTGCAGTTATTTAAAGCTTAAAAGAAGCATTTGAATGTTTATTTTCTCTTTTAGACATGAAGAATATGCTCACCAAAGAGAGAGAGGGAACACGCCTCCACCACCTTGGTGAGAGGAACCCCGTGCTCCTATCCACAGCCCAAAGACATCTCAAAAGACAACAGGAGTTACATTTACAATGGGAGGACTTGTTCTAATTTACTCAGAAATCATTTACATTCACACTCTGGAGATTCAGCAGAGAGAGAGAGAGAGAGAGAGAGAGAGAGAGAGAGAGAGAGAGAGAGATGCAAGCATGAAGTAGTGGGATTGTTTTTTGTTATATATTCCAATGTAGCAAATTAAATGTGATTCATTGTGATCAATGATATAATTCCCATTTCTATGCACTACAAAGACAAAAAATAACCCTTTGTGAAACCAGCTATGTAATGTTAAGTAAAAGCATGGTGATGGGATAAACACATGTTTAACCCTGGTAAACTATGGAGCCAAATAGTGGAGATACTGTAGGAAAAACATAGTATAGTGTGATTTTACCATAGTATAACCATGGTTCTTCTCTCCGTCAAAAACCACAGTTAACCATATGTCCGCTTACCATGGTAAAACTATGGTTAATATTTGTAAGGGTTGTTTTGTGTTTGGAAACTTTGCCTCCCTCAAAGAGGCCTAGAACTCAAGCAGAGTGGATGTCTCAGATGTGTCTCTTACCATAGAGTCGCAGAAATGTACATACTTTATATTTGCAAATGTTTAAACACAGCAATCACCACTGGAAACAGCTGAAGACACGCTGAAATGTCTATTGTTACCAGCATGGGGCATCTGTCTCTTCTCCCGCTGTGTCGTGGTCCATTTCACAGTCAATGCCTGGAGAATTGCTAGATGAATTGAACATTCCTGAGATTATTTAATGATAATAATATATAAATATAGAAAAATTCCAATGAAAAGAGGAAACGGCTCTAAAATGTAATTGACTGCTGGTAATATTTTAAGGAGAAACTAACGCCATAATTTCAAAGAGTGTAGGGGAAGGTCTGAATGACATCTCGGACCTTAATCTGACCAGTGCGATAGAGCCAAGTCAATGTTAGCAGTGCGTACTGGAATTAATTTTCAGTTTTCTGACAGCGACGCTGAGAACGACAGAGACGCTGAATCTGATATTATCCCGGACTTGGAGAACATTTCAAATAACGGATTTCAACCTGAATGTGACGATGAAATGGAATATTTTCAAAAATCACTTTAGGAGACCGACGATACACCCGTTGTTTTTACAATGGAAGAAGTTGATGACGTGATGAAGTCCATAAAGGTTGATGACAGATATTCGGAGTTCAGGTTTTCTGAGACTCAAATTGTTGATTAACTCTACATTTTGTTGGGTTGTCCGTACTTTTAAACTCCAACATAATTCTACTTTTATAAAACATTTATACTCTTACTTTTAAATGAAAGCTTTTTAAAAAAAAAAATAGTTGTGTTGTTTACAGGTTCAACTCTGTTTGTGATTGGCCCATTCAGCATTATGTTAATTAGCGGCTTTGTTTGTCCGCCAACCCCAATTGCATTCTGGGAGCTGGCTGAATGAAGCAAGTCTGGGTAAAACTTGGAAGTGATTATCTCAGCATCACAGTTTGCCACAACCTTGTCAATATTAAGTCATAGCTTTAAAAATATTTGCTTGATTTGCACAAGGGACACCTTGTTTGGAAGCTCTGATTCTCCACTTTCAAATGATGCAAAAAAAAGGGCAAAGCTGCCAACTGACCCTGAAGTGTGCAGTGGGTCCCATTTAAGAATGTGTGACCAAAATTCATAGATAGATGTGTCAGAGACTTTGAGAGTGTAAAGAGCAGAACTAAACTTGGTTCCACCAAGATTTGAACTCAGACCACTAGATTAAGAGTCCAAAGTGGTAACCACTACTTCTCCGGGAGTTGAACCCTGACCGACTCCCACCCTAAGTGAGAATCATGCCACTAGATCAACCAGCCGAGTTCAGCTGAAGTCGCTGAGAAAATCGGAACGGCAGCTTTAGTTTGGTTGGTTGTAGGCAAAACCGTAGGAGAGTCAGCTATCAATGGTTCATTTCCTTCATCCAAGCTATTATAGCTTTCGTCCCATGAGATGCCATTGATTCACTTAAGTTCATTGCGACAGGATCACAGTTACTGTAAAACAAACAATTCCTTCCTGTTTCGCTTTTACCTATTTGGGATTCAGGTTAGAATGAAGAAAAGCAGGGAGGGTAAATTAACTCAGGCCGGTTCTGAAGGAATTGCATACAGCTTTATGCCAAAGGCATTTTTATGGGCAAGTTTTCTTTGATTGCTTATCGATTTCAAATGCTTTCATCAAGCTCTGCGTAAGAAGGAATTTCTTGCATTCAAATAAATACTCACTCTGTAATACACAGTCAACTTGTTAAAGAAGAGAACCAAATGACATGTGAGGTAATCAAACAACATAATTTTATCAGAACAGTGCTTATTTGACTCATTTTAGAATGTGTGACTAAAATTCCGAGACACATGTGTCAGAGACTTTGAGTGCAAAGTACAGACATAAACCAGGAAGTTCCACTTAGATTTGACCTCAGATCACTGGATTCAGAGTTCAAAATACTAACCATTACAGCATGGACAATACATGCGGCTGAATTAGATGCGATGGCAGATGTGTCAGAACACTTTCTGAGTGCAAAGTGCAGAAATAAACCAAAGCAGGTTCCACTGAGATTTGAACTCAGAACGCTGGATCCAGAGTCCGAAGTGCTAACCATTACTTCTCTGGGTGTTGAACCCTGGCCCGCTCCTACACTAATTGAGAATCATGCCACTTGATCAATAAGCCAAGTTCAGCTGAAGTCGCTTTGAAAACCGGAACGGCAGCCTGAGTTTGGTTTGTTCTTTCGTGTAGGGCTACACAGCCAATTGGGACATTAGCCAAGAAGTGGTATCGTCATCCAGTTAAATGAGGCCGCTGACTCCTTGTGGTGATTTGAAGATTGGGCATTCATCAATGATGTGTTCAACAGTCTGTGCTTTTCCGCATTCGCAGAGATTTGTGGCAGACTCTCCAATCATATGCAGATAGGTTTTGGTCTTTGCTGCTCCAGAGCTAAGTCTGGTGAGGTTGACCCAGGCTTAGTTTTGTTGGTTGTAGGCAAAACCGTTGGAGAGTCAGCTATCAGTGGTTCATTTCCATCATTCAAGCTACTATAGCTTTTTTCCAATTAGATGGCATTGATTCATCAAGTTCATTGCGACAGGCTCACAGTTACTTTAAAACAAACAAATCTGTCCTGTTTCGCTATGACCTATTTGGGATTCAGGTTAGAATGAAGGAAAGCAGGGAGGGAAAATTAACTCTTGCTGGTTGTGAAGAAATTGCAAAGAGCTTTGTGCCAAAAGCATTTTTATGGGCAGGTTTTCCTTGATTGCTGTGAGGTAGTCAGACAACATCATTTTATCAGAACAGTGCTTATTTGACTAATTTCAGAATGTGTGACTGAGATTCCTAGACATATGTGTCAGAAGACTTTCTGAGTGTGAAGTGCAGAAATAAAGCAAAAACAGTTCCACTGAGATTTGAACTCAGATCATTGGATTCAGAGTCCAAAGTGCTACCCTTTACACCATGGAACCCCTTTGCCACTGCATTAAAATTGGAAGCACTTGGAAGTTGACTGTGTATTACTGAGAGTAGGCTTTTATTTGAATGCAAGAAATCCCTATTTGCCCAGCGCTTGATGAATGACCTTGATTGAATCAATGCCATCTCATGGGAGAAAAAGTTATACTAGCTTGGATGAAGGTAATGAACCACTGACAGCTGACTCTCCTAAGATTTTCTCATAATATGGTGTAATGGTTCGCACTCTGGACTAAAAGCAAGAGTATACATGTTTTAGAAAAGTAGAATTATTTTGGAGTTTAAAAGTACGGACAACTCAACAAAATGTAGAGTTAATCAGTGTGAGATAATATCAGATTCAGCGGCTCTGTCGTTCTCAGTGTCGCTGTCACAAAACTGACCATCATTACAGAAAATTAAGTCCAGTACGCACTGCTAACACTGACTTGGATCTATTGCACTGGTCAGATTAAGGTCCGAGATGTCATTCAGACCTTCCACTACACGCTTTGCGTAATCCATAATGATATGGAGAAGAAAGTTTTCACAAACAAGTGAGACCAAAACCACCCTGTGCTGCGCTTTAACTGTCTGTCTACGGAAGTGACATAGGTGCATGACGCAAAGGTTTCTTCTTCTACCCCGTTTGACAACAATGGCTCCGTGTGTGTGAAATTAGTATGATTTAATGGTTGAATTCAATAAAAACGGTTTCACATTGTGACTTTAAATACAGCGTGTTAGTATAAGCATTAAATAATCTAAGGAATGATCAGTTCCTCCAGCTATTCTCCAGGCAGTGACTGTGTAAAGGACCACGACACAGCGGGAGAAGAGGCAGATGCCCCATGCTGGTACCAATAGACATTTCAGCGTGTCTTCAGATTTTTCCAGTGGTGACTGCTGTTTTTAAACATTTGCAAATATAAAGTATGTACATTTCTGCGACATCCACTCTGCTTGGGTTCTAGGCCTCTTTTTGTAAAACACAGTCAACTTGTTAAGGAAGAGCAACAATGACATGTGAGGTTGTCAAACAACATAATTATATCAGAACAGTGCTTCTTTGTCTCATTTTTGAATGTGTGACTTTAATTCCTGGACAGATGTGTCAGACAACTTTCTGAGCGCAAAGTGCAGAAATGAACCGATGCAGGTTCCACTGAGAGTTGAACTCAGATCACTGGATTCAGTGTCCAAAGTGCAAACCATTACAGCATTGAACCTCTATGTGGCTGAGTTAGAATTGGTCTCCTGGGCATCTCCGGGAGTTGAACCCTGGCCCTCTCTCACCCTAAGTGAGAATCATGCCACGAGATCAATGAACCAAGTTCGGCTGAAGTCGCT
The DNA here is from genome assembly GCF_960531495.2 of Zeus faber. Lineage (NCBI taxonomy): Eukaryota > Metazoa > Chordata > Actinopteri > Zeiformes > Zeidae > Zeus > Zeus faber. The sequence continues at coordinate 280,452 of NW_028293110.1, read as the reverse complement.
TAGAAAACCGGAACAGCAGCCTTAGTTTGGTTGTTTGTAGGCAAAACCGTAGGAGAGTCAGCTATCAGTGGCTCATTTCCATCATCCAAGCTACTATAGCTTTTTTCCAATGAGATGGCATTGATTCAATCAAGTTCATTGCGCCAGCCTTACAGTTACTGTAAAATGAACAATTCCGTCCTGTTTCGCAATGACCTACTTGGGATTCAGGTTAGAATGAAGGGAGGGAAAATTAACTCAGGCCGGTTCTGAAGGAATTGCATACAGCTTTGTGCCAAAGGCATTTTTATGGGCAAGTTTTCTGGGCAAGAAGTGATTTCGCCCTGGCGCAGAGCCGGCTCTTGCCCTCTTCACAAATTCCTCCACTTCCTTCAGACTAGGGTTCGTCAGGTTGAAATCCACTGTTGGCTACGGAGGTGTTGTTCTCAGCGCTTCAGACGGATCCCAATAGTTGTTCTCTGTTGGGGTCACTGTAGGTGCCTCTGAGGTGGTCGTAAATGGCGTCTTCTGACAATCTTACAATTCCAACTAGAAAACAAACCAAAAAAAAAATCATGAATCAAATTTTCCTAGAACACATTTCTCGAATGTTGCCTGAACATAATTCCATCGACACAATCCATTAATAAAGTAAGTCTAACAATGATAAATACTAAACTGGACAATCAGATCACTACTGGTTTATGTGATGTAATTCATATGTGGCTTTTGTCAAGAGAAGACAGACCTAACCGCATTGGTCTCCTGGTCAGCTATTCATGCTGACACAGTCCTGTCGCACCATGTGATCGTCCTCGCAGTCCCATCATCACTCATGACAGGATGAAAACTCAGTAGAGCTTACCTTTACTGGGATTCCATTCTGAAAAACATGTCAATTATCACCAAACAATATTTTAATCATGACAAAGCGTCAGCTTGATAAGTCCATTGTAGTTTAGTTTCTTGATGGGTGTGATGTGCTGAAGAATGAAGGAGTGACCGCTGACACTGACTTGAATAAAATAATAATTTTATTACACAAATCAGCATCAAACCAGACTTGCCATGGATGTCCTGGGAGAGACCCGAGCCGGATGGAATCTCTGCCAAGTGACGCTCTGCATTCGCTTTTAAAGCTGTACAGAGATAACATACCACATCTGGTTCCAACCCATAGGTGCCCACTCAGCCTCAGTCCTGTCAAAAATCGAAACTTTTCCTCCTCTGGTCGAGCTGGAGGAATAAACAAAATTCCTCTCCCATAGGACCTCTGAATAGACCCATTGTTGATTTCGTTCTTCGTATGACATCGAGGCAATAAATCTAATACTAACATAGTTAATATTATGACCGCACTATATCTCAGCTTTGGGAGCTCAGTGACCTATTCACCTCAAACCTTCCAGACACCTCACCATCATGAGGTCCCTGCATTGTTCTAAGCACAGTCATTATGTTTACTTAATTCTCTAACTATACCCCTCCTTTTTGACAAATGGTACCTTATGTCAAACAAGTAAAACAATGAAAAAACTCGTGGGAAAATGCCGCTCAGTACATACTGTACCAAGTGGCTCTGCCACTCCAATAATTTTGTGCAGGATACCTTTGAGTAGAGGAAAAAACAAAGTTAGTGAGCCTGTGTCGTCAACCATCATTAGACAAAGCAAAAATTGGGTATGGCGGCTTTGATGGCTGCATTGGCTATTGGCTGCATTTCCTATAGAGATGAGGTCAAGTACATTAATGTAAACAACACAAATAGGAAGATCAAAATGGGGGGTTATGAGATCACAACATTAAACAGATGTTATGTATGTCTCATCAAACAGCTTCACCACACCGTATCTCACTTGCCTGTACATATTCATGCAATCAAAACAAAAACAAAAAACAGTTTAACACAGATAGAAACACAAACACAACCGGTTGTACAAAGATAGACACACAGTTTTATACAAAAACAGATGACGGACAAACAAACCAAACAAAAATCCTCCTTTTGTTGTACTCATGAGTTTAAATCATTGTAGTTGAACTTTTCAAGAACTTCAGTAGCAAGATCTGGGCGAAGTCACAAAGGCTATCGCTGTCAAGCAATCATGTGAATCTCCATAAGAGTGAAGAAGAGAAATTGGAGTAAGCAAAGTGAAAGTTGCACAAGTCGATGATGGAGAGGTGATGTCTGAGAGAAATGAGCCGGTTTGCTTTGTAGCAAGATAAAGGCAACAGCATGTAATCAACCCAATGACCCCGACTCCGAGTTTCCAAGCACAGTATGCTACAAGACATAATTCATTTCCATAAGATTACAACAACACAGCTTACATTTTACCATCTTATTCATCCACAGTTAAAGTAATCCAGCAAACCCAACATGGAGCTGGTACAAAAAAATTGTTCGAAAAACAACAAATGGTTCTACCGTGTAATGGCTTGGCAAGCATTGCCTCGTTCCATGATCCAAAAACAACAATAACCACAACAGCCAAGAAAGGCCATGCCAGGGTGCGACCCTGAGGAGACAAAATTAAAATAAAATAAATATCATGACTCAAATAATGAACGTTCTTTTGTGCTGGCTGGAGTTATAAGGGGAAAATAAAAAAAAATTAACATCTAAATGGCCAACGTATTTCACATTTATTTAAGTTTTTTTCGTAAGCGGACGTAAACAATCCATTACCTCTCTTGTATACAAAACAAAACAATTATTCCTCTTTGTTAAACTACTTGTTAAGTTTTATGCTCTATATCAACATCTACCTTATTCAATGTCAAATCGAGATTATTTCTCGATTAAGACAAAAAAAATAAAAATTAACAATATTCATAATTTTGTTTGATTATACTTAAAAAATCACCAGCCTTACTGATAATAACAAAAAAGCAACCGATAAGGATTTGAAACATACAAACACAGTTGTATATCACACCAAAACTAACAATTCACTCATGCAATATCATGATTTAATGTGTAGTGTTAAATCTATAGTATTTAGTTGTTTATCATGTCCTTTGATTTAGAATTACCAATTTACTAATGCTTTGTGCCATTCAATTTGTTACTGTTGTAACACTGCAGACTTTCCCTCTGTGGGATAGATAAAGGATTATCTTATCTCAACCAGCAGATCACTTTGACACAAGAACACAAAAGGGGAAAACAAAGTATATTTAAAAAAAATAACTCTTTATAAACCCAAAGCTAATTAATTTCTGCTGCTGCTATGCATCATATCTGCTCTCCGCAATGTCTTAAAACATATTTTGGAAGCAATTTTTTTTAATCTATTTTGATCAATTTAGTTTTATCAATTTGGAATGCGTTGCAATAAAATCTATTAACAACGCACAAACTATAGTTAAAAAAAACCTCACCATACTCCTAACCATACCAAAGTCACATTTAATGAACCAAAGACACCTTCCAGCAACTTAAAACCTGGCTCAACTCACCACAACACTATTATCAACATCACAATCTAAACACAATCCACCAGTTCAAAACGTGCAATATCTATGCATACTACCGCAGCATTGACCTTTGTTGTACACCATTTGACTACTAGTTAAATCATTCAGTTCTAATATCCTGCGAAAATAACTTTTACACGCACTCCTCTCCAAGTTTCATCCTAAACAAAGAATCCCAAATGCATCATGGGCAAACTTTCCCACTTTCATTGTCATTGTCTTTCATATCTCAACTTCCCTAATCCTTTCAGTCTGTCATAACCTTTACAGCTCTCTCTCGCCTTGTTACATATACAAAAAAAATAGATAACTTTTTTTTTCCCCAAATTAATTTAAAACCTTACGGTATCCTTTCTAGCAATCCTACCAGATATTTTAGATTATAATGGTACTTTTAGACCAAGGACTCATGTGTGAAACTGGTTTGACATGTTATGTACCGCACACATACCACGCTTATCTTGCGTTCATACATTCGCTTGTTTAATTGAGATTTTTATCAGCCAGGAGGCTTAACAAAGCCAAAGAAACTGATAGAATCTCTCCGAACTCATCTCATCGATACATGCTCCAGAGTGATCAATCGGCCAATCACCAATTTGATCACAATTTATTTGATTTATTTAAAACGTACTGAAACTAGTTAGAAAGGAAGTCGCAGAGCTGGATTATCAATACCTCCAAAATAAAATAATAAAAAATAGTAAAAACAATAAACAAAGCAATAATTACAAATATAATATTAACAATTATTATTATTGTATTTGTTTTTATTTTTATTCCCTTTTTTATAATCAATTTTACTCTAGTTATAACTTAATTGTATTGTATTCCTACAACACCAAAAGTTTCTTACCTTCCCTCAATGCTTCTGCTAGGAGGAATCAACAATACTCTATAATATTATTCTATAATTTTATTCATTAATGTCAAGTTATTACTGAAAAAAATATATACATAAAAAAAAGATAAACAAAAACCCACGATCCTCTTGATCGATACAATATTGGCCACTTCCACGGTCCTCCAGACCGATATATCCACTACCCCTTCCTAGTTGCGCTGCACGCAAATAAGCCATATGTCTATGTGAGGGGGGGATTTCTGAGTTAACAAAGAAGATTACCCAGAGCCATTTACTACACAATAGCTTTTCCTTCGATCTTCTCTGATCGGTACAATATCTCAGTTAGTCCTCACCTTCATTTTTTCAAGAGCTCGTGTTGTTCCTTCTGGATCTGCCAGTCATGTCCAGACAACTCCTTCTTGGATGTCTTCACAGTCGGTTCCTGCCTGCCATTGTGCACACAACCTGGTCATGAAGAGGTCCAACAGAGCCAAGCAGAGATCCTGCCGATTATCCCAAAACCGTGGAAGAAATTCTTCTGCAATGATGGGTGAGGTTAATCTGCCTGCTACAAGAAAACAAAAACTGAGAATATTCAAGATTATTTATCCTGCAGAATAAATAGAAAGGTTCAGTTTTCTCCAAAGCAGTGTTCTGACCAGTCTGATATCATTTCTGAAGACCGTGGGTTTTATACAGAAACAGAGGGTGTGGCTTGGGTCATAAATGATTTACAAGTCTGTGTCCCTGAACTGTCTCCCTGGATGCCAACCTCAAACAGTTACATTTACAGGAACGTGTAAATGACTTGGAAGACGTGAATAACAATCCCTCACAATGCACCTCCAGGCTCCCCTGTGGTTATTCTTCATCTCCATACAAGGTAAACAGGATGAAATGTGATCTGGTTCTTCCATGTTAGAATTGACAATGTAGAGGGAAAGAACATTTCTCTTTACAAAAAGTTGGCGAGGCCTTTGTCCTCATTCAAAATAAATGATCGTAAGAATTTTTCTCTCACAGATGCTATTTTATTTTGTGTTTTAATAATTACTTGGATTTAAAAAAAAAAATTCTCAGAACATCTCTCCTCCTCTCATGATTGGTCAGCAGTGTCCAGTAAACCTCTGCCATCATTTATTGTAAAGACTGCTCATCACAGTTTGAAAAGTGTGTGTGTGTGTGTGTGTGTGTGTGTGTGTGTGTGTGTGTGTGTGTGTGTGTGTGTGTGTGTGTGTGTGTGTGTGTGTGTGTGTGTGTGTGTGAGGCAGAGAAGTAGGTCACCATCACTCAAAATATCTTCATTCTTTTCCGTCCAGGTCAAACATTACCAGGCAGTTCAACCCACCCCAGCGTTCCTCCTTCCCAACTCCCTATGATGTCGATGGGAGTCAGTGGAGCGGTTCACAGCAGCAGAAGATATGGATCAAGACAGAACTGGAATCTTTGGGTCTATGGCCAGGCTCTGCACCTGTGAAAAACCCCATGAAGATGGTATCATTGTGGCATTTCCCTCCTGAGCCAGAGTTGATTGACAACGTCGCGGATCTTCCATCCCCAACATACTCTCAGCTCCATCCATTTTTCATCTGGAAGCTGGATAATGACAAGATAATGACCAGGCTGAAGGACAAATTCAATCTTCCATCTATTGAAGGATGTTAACAGCCACAGGTGGCCACTGCAGGTGTCAGGAGACCTTGTGTAATTGTTGGCCTCACTGGACAGTACTACTGGTTATCATCAGGGCTGTGCTGTAGGATCTGCATGAAGAGGTAGTTTGCCAACAACCCACACTGTAAAAGCTCCCCAAGAAGTTCACAAACCTGTTGCCAGCAACTCTGAACTACAAAAAGGCTATCTGTAGGTCAGTGATGGATGAGCTTAGGCGCACAGGAAATTCAACCATATAGCCTATCGGGTCATGGAGATGAAGCACCTCAAGTATGAACGTGCCAACCTGTCCTACCTCCTCAGCTGCCAAAACATCATGGATGCTGAGTCAGGAATGTATGGCCAGAGAACCCTCACCGGGTTCATTAGACAGTAGACTAAACCAGCGCCATTCGGAGAGTATGAGGATTCAGATGGCTGGAACAGAGTCTCTGTGTTTGCATACTACCTGACTCATTGCCTTCTGTATGAGTACCAGTGCCAGGAGGGTGTGATTAAGAAGCTCCTGCAGGGCACATTTAGGGAGGCCCTCTGCTCAGACGACACCTGTAAAGTTGCAAGGAAGGTCACCTTTACATCCAGGACCATTTCATCCAACGTCATCATGAATGAAAATTGATCCTTGCTTGGGTGATGGTGCAGTCTGAGACAAAAGTGACTGGAGCCCATGTGCCAGGGGTTAGTGAACTGCTACAGGATGACAGAGATGGAAAATGAACATTGTCAGTGGGTAGACAGGTAAGAAATGACTTTAATATTTTCTACTATGAATTTTTTTCTACAATTATTGAACAGCATTGAAATCATATGAATGACTATGATATGACAGCAGCATCATTCATGAGTTTTTTTTATTTTGTTTTGTATTTCAGAGACTGCTGTGAGGCCTTTAGGGTGGCAGGTGAGGTGAGGGGGCTAACGTTCCTGTCTGGATCCCCATCAGAGGTACATCTCAGTAAGAGGGCTACCACTTCCTACAGGCTCAGTGGGTCAATGGAACGCAGGTTTCATCAGAGCTGTTTCAAGCCCAGGGGATTACAGCGTTCGCTCGCTGGAACTATCCACATCTGGTAGGCCTAAAGCCTCCAGGTGTTCGGCTTCCAGCTGTATTTGAACTTGTTCTGATTGCAGATCTCAATGCAGTCTCCAAACGGGTGTTAGGGGATAAGACTTATCCTGACCTTCATCTTTCCAGCAGAGAGAGAGAGGTTTGGTATGGATTATGTGGAGGCTGTTTGCTGTCCCGTTCCACTCGCCTGGGAAAAGCACAGGAGCAAGAAAGAGTCCATGCCAGGAAATTCACCTCCACAGAGCAGCCTTCAGCCCTCATGCCCAGTTCAGTCACCCTCCCCTCCACACAAGCTGTACCAATTTCCTGCATTTCCCCCTGCTATTAAAGCAATGACTACAAGTAGTGATTCTGAGCCTCTCACAGAGCCAGGTAAACACATTATTATAATAGCAACATGAAAATTGTCAATTGTGAGTATCTACAGTATATTTTTCACATAAAGGAAATAATTAATTTTTTGTCTTACATCTCATGTTCCTCTTCGAGAAACCACTTGGACACCACCTCTGTCCCTGCAGGCTTCACCATGCGGGGCTCGCACTAAACAAGTTAAGACTGGTGGGAGGGTGTTTGTCCTAGACCACAAGCGTTGGATACCCCTATTAAGGAGAAAATGGACATCCTGCTAAATAAACATCGTGGACAGAGAACATGCTGAAGCTTGTGGACCAGGAAAATGCTGATATGGTTCAGAACTCCGCAACCGACCCAAACAGTATGCTCCACCCAACAACAATGTTTCACATTGCGTAGTTTGTGAAGTCCATGGCCAAGCCACTGAACACCAGCTCTATATTGAACACCGGCCCAGAGACGCTCCAGGTGAGAAAGTAGTTATGGCACACTTTAGCAGAGGAGAGTGAGACAGTCTGTGTGCCTTTTGTTTCAATGCCTCCAGCTGTAGTAAATCCACCTTAACCTGCTGCACCTTAAGCTGAGGACTTTATCAAAAGGATTATGCAAGGCATCAAAACAAAAGCATAGATGTAGGAAACAAACAAAGTCATGCCCTTCCTGTGGTCAGCCAAAGTCCAGGTACCCAAACAATGTCTACTCCATCCACTTTTTCTACCAGCAAGGCCCTGTCCGTTATTTATATTGTTCCACGAAGGTTTTTAAAGCCTATGGTCCTGACGGCCTGACAAACTCCAAAATGCCCTTTCAAGACTTTATGGAGGCTTAGTTCTTCCAACAGAAACTGGAGCACAAAAAGAAGAGGGCAGAGGAAATAGGGCAACAATTGAGTAAAAGGCCCGACTACCAGCACAAAGGGAGGATATGCCGTTTCTGTCACATGGAACTGAAGCAGGGCGCAAACCGTCCTAATGTGCACACAGGCTTCCCTGGTGTAGCAGGGAAGTGCATTTACCTCCCAGCTAAAGGTCTTCTCCTTGTACAAAGATCAGGTTATGGAAAATGAGATGCACTGGAAGGGCTTCAAGTAGTCTGTATTTTATAAGATAGATGGGAGGTTGAAAATGAGAAATTATGGGTGTGTAAATTGTAAAAAAAACAAAATTCATCAGCTTTGGAAAAGGGGACACGAGAAAGTAAAAACCAAAGGCTACCATGGCAACGTCTGTAGTGTTTTTTAATAGTGTTTTAACCATGGGACCATTCGCGTTAAAGGCCAAGGTGATAATAGCTACACTACTGAAACACATTGTGTCAACTCAATTTTGTTTTGCCTGCTCAGTGACGTAGTGCTATGGAACCAATGTAATGCGTATATGCCAAAATGTAAATACACTGGAAACAACAAGAGGCAGTTTCTGTGGTGTAGCGATTATCACGTTCACTTTACACTCAAAAGGTCCTCACCTCGAAACTGGGCAGAAACAGTAGATGTTAGCTCATTACAGGAGATTTGAATCTTCATCAAATCTGAAGCAATTCAATAACCTATGGCAATGTCTTTTTTTGACACAACAATCTCAACATAGCAATAACTAAGTCAAGACTTGAACAAAACGTAAACAAAGCAATGACAAAGACTGTGCTTCAAACTTGACAAAAGCCTAGTTGCTGAGTTTTGAATTTTTTTTTTTTTTTCAGCAATAGAACGAGGGAGACTTGATAGTTAAAAACAGCTCCCTGGTTCCAGCTGCATAAAAATTAAGAAGGAGGATACTCAACAAAAAAGTGTGTTTCTGCCCTTTTTCAAACAGGGGATCTCTAACATCCGTAACAAACAGGATTACCGCTTCACTGGAGAAACAGACATCCCTTCTAAAACCAGTGACGTGCAGTGAGGGTTGGGGTTGGGGAGGCACTGACTCACAAGTCAGATTTACAAACATACAGTAGGATCGGCATCCTCATCGTTACCACGAAAGGCCAGCTCCTGTCTTTCAAAATCTCACGATTTTCCTTTACCTTGGCATTGTGGAGGCTGATATTAAGTCTTCGTTGTTCATTCAGAGCCAGATCAATGCGCGAAGTTCCAAAGGTTTTTAAATAAATCTGATTTTGAATGTGAGCAGTTGATCGTTCATGTTTGTCAAGGCTTCTTGGCAAGTTTTTCAAGTCACAAAATCCCGTATGGGTCCACACAGTCTCACTCGTTGAGCATAAAAGGCAGGGAAAGCAGAAAAGACGTTTTTTTATAGCAAAGCCACAAAGCCAGTCTTTATGTGTATACCAATCGTTTGAAAAGAACGAGTAGTTTCCCGTCGATTCCCGACTCCCGTCGTTTGAAGCAAACCTCGTAGTCCTGGCGTCGGTCTCCCAGTATTTATGACTTCTTGCTTTGACTGAAAGTCCAGCTTTGAAAAATGTCTTAGTTTAGAAATCAAATCCTCCATTTTCAGGGCGAGAAATGACAGCTTGTCGCTAAGCTCTACAGCGTCGCACAGCACACTTCTTGTGTTTACTTTTTGCACACGGGTTAGAGTTCACCGTGACCTGGCTGGTGGCAGGCTATCAGGCTGCTCACTATCGCCGCCCTCCTTGAGGCAGAGGTACTGCCTGCCTCAAGGCAAGCATTTTCCCTGTGGATTCATGTCATATCAATAAGATGTAAATATTACACACATACGTGAAATACATTTCTGAACACCATGGAAAAGAAGACGTATACTTTTATTACATAAAAGTGTCCTCAACCATCATATCGGAAACATACACAGAAATGGGAACAAGCACGCGCCATTTGCACGCGCTCAATCCAGTTTGTGAGTGATTGCGCAAACTGGAGGGCGGCTCGGCTGTCCATGCCTCACCTCTCGTCTCCGACAGAGACTCCGTTTATTTAAGCAGGAAATACAGAATTTTCTGGGATTTTTACTATAAAAATGGTCAAAATACATTAAGAACCACACCAAAATCATAGTCCAGAGGACAAATATTAATACTTGTGTTATTTTATTATTTCGTTTATTTTTCCTCTCATGATGACAGGGGAGGCACAGCCTCACCTGCCTCCCCTGACTGCACGTCACTGTCTAAAACTAGTTTTTATTTTGCATGCTCAATAAGTAAGTGCTGTGGAACCAGGCCATAATACAAACACAATAGAAGCAAGGCCTACAGTTTCTGTGGTATAGTGGTTATCACATTCACTCCAGAAGCAAAAAGTCCCCAGTTTGAAACTGGGTGGAAACAATTAATGCAAGCTCATTTCGGTGAATTTCTATCACAGCTGAAAAAAATAACTAAGGTATGGAAAATGTCTGTTCTTCACGAGAACAATCTCAACACAGCAACAACTCCTTATGTACAATACAAAAATAATTGAATGAAACAAAGACTCTGCTTAAACAAAATGAATGCCTAGTAGATGATTTTTGAATTTATTCTCACAAGCTTTAGAAAATGGGAGACTCGAAAGTATGAATACTTTTAGTCAATAAAACCATTTACAAAGATATATACAATTTACCAAGAAGATTTTTTCAATTTCCACATCCATTATTTCCCTTTTTCCACCTCCCATCTCTGATTTTCGATGTTATAAAAACCAGACTCCTTGAAGTGCTTCCAGGTCATCTCATTGTTCATGCCCTGGTCTTTGGACAGGGAGAAGATCTTTGCTGGGCAGTAAATGTACTTCCCTGTTACACCTGGGAACCCTGTGTGCACATGAGGACTGTTTGGGCCCTGCTTGAGTTCCATATGACAGAAACTGCTGGTCTTCCCGGCCAAACAAGGTATTTATCACAACATTGATATTAAAATTGACTCTCTATCTCTTGTTCCTATCAAGGCTGCAAGGAATCTAGGTATCATTATTGATGACCAACTGACATTCTCGGACCATGTTGCCGCCGTCTCCCGGTCCTGCCACTTTGCACTACTCAACATCCGAAAAGTCAGGCCGTACCTGACCCAATATGCTACTCAACTGCTGGTACAAACTTTGGTGATGTCCCGTCTCGACTACTGCAACGCTCTCTTTACAGGCTTGCCGGCATGTGCGGTGAAGCCACTGCAGATGATACAGAATGCGGTTACGGATGACAAGCATGAATAGTGTGGTGACTACTGGAGAGTCAGTGACAGCTCGGAGGGATGGCAACCGGGGCAGAATGGGCTGGCAACCCAATCTGTGTCCTCTGAGAGGAGGACGCCCAACTAAGCTACAAAGAACCAAAAGGAAAGGTACCCCCAGGGGTGCCCGAGAGGGGGGGGGGGGTGAGCACCCCAGTCAGGCGGACACAACGGTAACGGACCTAGGCAATGGACAAACGACTATGAGCATGCAGTGTACATGTGGTAAAGTCTGCAAGAACACCTGCGGCTTGAAGATCCACCAAGCGAAGATGAAGTGTTGAGTGGGAGCAGAAGCAACACAGCGCACAGGCGTTCAACCTGGTGAGATGCAGGAGGGGCCAGGCCCAGAGTCACTCCTTAGTGCCCAGAACCTCCAAGTGTTGTCGACTCATCCCCCGAGCATTAAGTCGGACCGGAGGCCTGCAGCTACCGTCACTGTGGAAGCAATTTGATGACGATGTTGACCAAATTCTGGAGGAAACAGAGAAGGGAGGGGCCGGCCAGGAACTTCCAGCCATGACAACGATCATTGTCTGTTAGGCCCACGGCCTCCCAGCGCCACTAGAGGCCGCTCTTGCCCCATCTGCAGCTCCCTCCTTGAGTCAATTGCACACACCTGGGATCAATTACCTGCATCACTCCACACAGTATTTAGTCTCCAGCTTCCCAGTCATTCTTTGCCAGACCGTCAACTAGCTTGACCGAGTTGTACAGCTACTGGCTCCATTCCTAGTTCCAAGTTCCAAGCTCCTAGTGCTTGTTTCAAGTCCCTCATTTATGTCTCTTTGTTTCGTCTTCCCCTTACCTGCTTGTCTCCTCTCGTCGACCCAGTCTGTCCGTCCATTTCCAGCCAGCCCGGCTTACCTGCTTGTCTCCTCTCGTCAACCCAGGGTGTCCGTCCATCTCCAGCCAGCCCGGTTTACCTGCTTGTCTCCACTCGTGGACCAAGGCTGTCTGTCCTTCTCCATCCAGTCCGGTTCCCCGTCTCTCCAGCTGGATCCTGGACCCCTCCTCCCGGTCATCATCATCCCTGCCCAGCCCTGCTCCATCCCTACCTGACCGGGTCCCCCCAGCCAGCTCCACCGTGTGGGCTAATAAACATCCTTTGACTGCCTCCCGTCTCCCTGTGTTGTGCGTTTGGGTCTCTCCTAGCCCTGGTCGTGACATTGTCACTCTCGCAGCTGAATTGTTCGGTGAGGAGGAGAGGAAAGGCTCTGGAACATCTTCCTCAAACAACCAGAGAGCTGTGAAGATCCACAACATCAGGAAGGAGATGAAAGCCCTGTTATGAAGTCCCAGCACAAGGTGGCAGGAGAAGAGGAACTCATTGGCCTGGCCAAGTTGATTTGCATCCTACGGAAGAAGACGAGAGTTCTCCGCCGGGCAGAGGGGCATCGGAGGCGGCAACGCAAGAGGTAAGGCAAGCTAAATGAGCTGCCTTTATCGCCAATCTCTTCAAGTTCACTAAAGACCCGCTGGGGCAGAAGCGCAGCGGGAAACTAGACTAGGACATAGACCAACATCTTACACAGATGTACAGCGACCCCGAAAGAGAGCAGGAGCTGTGAGAGTGCAACATCTTCATACATCCCCCTGAACTGGAAGTGCAGTTTGACCTGTCAGAGCTGTAGCTGAAGGAAATCAGAGAGGTTGTTCGTAAAGCAAGGGCTAACTCTGCTCCAGGAGCAAGTGGCACTTCGTACATAGTGTACAAGAACGTCCCAAACTCCAACTGCGCCTGTGGAAAATCCTGCGAGTCTTCTGGAGAAAAGGGAAGATCCCAGATCAATGACAAGTGGCTGAAGGGGTGTGGATCCCGAAGGAGGAAAACTCCACCCAGATAGACCAGTTCCGCATCATCACCCTACTGTGTGTTGAGGCGAAGATCTTCTTCAGTGCGATTTCCAAGCAGCTGTGCACCTACCTGACTAAGAACACCTACATCGACACATCAGTACAGAAGGGCGGGCATTTCAGGAATGCCGGGCTGAGTGGAACATACTGGTGTGGTGACACAGCTGATTCTGCAGGCCAGAGAGAACAAAGGCAACTTGTCAGTGTTATGGCTTGACCTGGCAAACTCAGTCGGCTCCATTCCACATAAGCTAGTCCAGCTCACTCTGTTGAAACATCATGAGCCCAGCAGGTGTAGAGAGCTCATCACTGATTACTCCAACAACTTCTGGATGAGGGTCTCTTCAGGAGCAACTACATCTAGTTGACACAAGGTGGAGAGTGGCATCATCACAGGGTGCACTCTGTGACACTGTTCTCCTTAGCCATGAATATGCTCACCAAGTCAGCTGAGCCAGAGTGCAGAGGGCCCCGGACGAATTCCGGACAACGACAGCCACCCATCAGGGCATTCATGGATGACCTTACAGTCATGACAGAATCAGTCCCAGACTGCCGGTGGATTCTGAAGGGACTCGAAAAGCTGGTGGAATGGGCACTGATGCGTTTCAAACCTGCCAAATCAAGATCTATGGTGCTGAGGAACGGAAAGGTGGAGGACAAGTTCCGGTTTTACAGTGCAGGCGCAGTCATTCCTACGATCACAGAGAAGCCAGTCAAGAGCTTTGGCAAGGTTTTTGACAGCTCTCTGAGAGACACAACATCCATCCAGTCAACCTATACTGAGTTGGATGGCTGGCTGAAATCCGTGAATAAGTCCGGCCGACCTGGAAAGTTCGAAGCCTGGGTCTATCAACATGGCATTCTTCCCAGGATCCTGTGGCCCCTCCTCGTCTATGCCATCCCAATCTCTACAGTCGAGACCTTAGAGAGGAAGGTCATCAACCACCTCCAGTGATAGCTTGGACTACCAAGGAGCCTGAGCAGCATCACACTCTATGGGTGCAACAACAAGCTGGCCTTCAAATCCTTGGAGGAGGAATTCCAGAGCCAGAGAAGTGGTGCAGTACAGGGACTCAAGCGATCCGAAGGTGGCCAAAGCTAGAATCCAAGTGAGGACTGGCAGGAAGTGGAGGGCAGAGGATGCTGTCCAAGAGGCAGAAGCAAGGCTGTGTCACAAGTCCTTTGTGGGAGTCGTCACACAAGGCCGTGCAGGGGGAGGATGCTTTCTAACTCCTCAATTGAACACAAGAGGGAAGGAGAGGTGGTGCCTTGTAAAGGATGAGGTGAGAGCAGCAGTGGAGGAGACAAGATCCTGCAAGGTTGTAGGGATGAAACAACAGGTAGCAAGTACAAGATGGGAGAATGCAGTTGAGAGGAAGGTGACCCGCACTGAGATCTGGAGAGCCCAGCCTCACCGCATCAAATTCCTCATCCAGGCAGTTTATGATGTGCTTCCAAGCCCGTCTAACCTGCACCCATGGGGCATAGCAGAGACACCAGCATGCCCATTGTGTTCCAAGCGAGGAACCCTAGAGCACATCCTCAGCTGCTGCACTATGGCACTTGGAGAAGGACGGTACCGCTGGAGGCATGACAAAGTCCTTAAGCCCATCGCTGAAGCCATCAGCACTGGACTTGAGTGGGCAAAGCAGTTGTCATCCCCCAAGAAAAACCATCACCTTTGTCAGAGCTGGGGAGCAGGCAACCCCTGCCAGAAGAACACCTGCAACCCTGACCTCCGCAAGAGACTGGCAGCCAGCCACCTCATCCAGGTGGCTGGCTGGGTCACATGGATGAGGGTGTATTATGTTGAAAGACCCGAAACACCCAATGATTGCAGGAACATCACTGATGATGTGTCCAGAGGCATCAGCAGATGTATTTACACAGTGCTAGATATATATAAATAAATTCATTATTGAAAAGGCAATTATCATCATCTCACATGAAAGTATGTTAAATGTGACATAAAGGTTTCCACTTTCTGTGCTCAACATGGAATTTTAACGGTGTCAAGCTCAGCATTTCCCTCTCCAGAATCCGGGTCATCTCCCATCACTGTCAGACAACATATTATAGATTTTTAATAATGGGCCATGGTGAAACAATGTAATTCAAAGACTAGTAGAACTTAATGCACATTATGAGAAAATGTCACAAATTGCTTTGAATGACTCACTAAAGGAGTCAGCAGAGGTCAGACGCTGGTGTAGAGAGAGACCTGTTTTCTCTAAACAGATACTGCCGCAGATGCTGCATCGTTGTACCTGAAGCACACCTTTTCCCCATGATGAATGCTGCATACCCATCAGCCCTCCTGTCCCACACTTCCTTCCTCGTGTCCTTCGCTCTGACACCAAAGCCAAAAAGGTTGTTTTCTTCTGACACAGGTGGCGGAGCAATGGACCTCTCAGCTTCATATTTAAGAAGAGACCTTATCTCCTCGAAACTGAGTGCATACTGCTCAAATAAGATAAGGCTGTCCTTGCTGGGACCTTCAGCAATAAAGACTACAGTGTCTCTCTCCTTCTGGGCACTCTTGATCAGGTACACTGTGTACTCTACATCATTTTCAAGAAGCCACCTCAAGGATTTGTCCTTATATTTCCAAAACCGGAGAATATACTCCCTGAGCACTTCACTCCGGTCAGTATAGTCCCCTCCATGTTAAAAACCACAGTCCAGGCATTCTTTGTGACCACATCCTCTTTGACCGGTGCTGACCTGTCTTGTAAGGAGGGGTAATTTTTAATTTTCCTTCTCTGAGGGATCCTGCTGCAGAATGCCCAAGGGCCCCGTTTGGAAGAAAACTTTCACATTGGGAGATTACACATTGTTTTTGCAACATGTTGATCACTTCTGTACAAACAACAACAATAAGGGATACAACTACTATGCCCAGCAAAAAAGAGAAGTCATTCAGCTTTGTGACATGTAACAATATCCATTGGTAAAGTAAGATGTGGTAGTTAGTACAGGGAGCCAGTGAGGTAAAAGTTAACTTCATGATTGCTTCGTTCAAAATGCCACTGTCGTGTGAATGCTGGCGCAAAATAGACATTTAGGAGGACATATACTTAAAGAGCTTGTAAAAAGTGTGATTTGAACACATGCCTCCATCGGAGACTCCAACCTGAACCCAGTGCCTTAGAATGCTCAGCCATCCTGTTGGCGAAGTGCTGAAGGAAGGCGCATTCCATCCACAACAATATCAAGGGGACGCCGCATTCTACACTACACGTTCAAATTAACTGGACAAATACCTAAGAGAAAGTGAAATTCCCCCAGTGTTTGGCCTCCTTTCAAATTTGTGTTTCTGATTTCCAGCTCTTTCAGCGACTGCCAATACTTCCAGGACAGCCAAGATCCACAAAAGTAAATGTTTTCTTGTTCATGGCGTCTTCTTGCATTCACTTTTGATTTTTGCATACTACAACCAAAAGAGGCATAATGTACAAAATGAGTGCTGCTTTGACAAGTGGATCAGAAAATACCCAAAAATAAATGGGTTCGGGTGAGGGTTATGGTTAGGTTTGGGCCAGTAAAAGTTATCTCGATGACGTTCTCCGCTTCGTCCAACGACTGGACAATTGAAATAGGATGCTAAAGACCATGCACGTGCCAGGCCACGTCTTCAGCAGCTCTCCATTCCCATATTACCCACTCTGTTATTCATGTAAAGGGTAGAGATGAAATATATTTTGTGTCCATCAGTTTTCGATGAAAAGGGCATTGATGTTCTGACTTGAAGGTTTTTGACCCCATTTTTGTAAATGTAGCTATCCGGAATTTAAGTCTTATTTGAAAGAGAGGCTGTATTTCCGTAGTTGGGTTGTCTCTGATTATTTTACAAATTATTTTCACAACTGGATTGCATCTGAAGGCTTCAGTTCGGGTTTTTCAGAAATGTATTCAGGTATCAGGACTGTATCCGAACCTTATAATCAGTGTTAGGGTAAGGGGTAGCCATTAACTGCAGCTTGGGAGGCCAAAAACCAGTTAGACATGAGCATTGGTGGCTCAGTGGAAAAATTCTCACCTGCCACGCATTAGGCCCGGTTTGATTCCCAGCCAATGCAGTGGTGTTTTAAAGACTGTGCCCATCGAAAGAGTGGTGTCAATCAACTTTGTGGCATGGAACAACGTCGAACGCTAAAGTCATTGTGGCGGCTCGGCCAGAGAGCCAATAAGCTGAGTGACGTCAAAGTTAACAGCATGACTGCTTTGTTGAGAATGCCTCTGTCATGCAAATGCAAAGCAGACATTTAGGACAACATCTACTTAAAGGGCTTGTCAGAAGCGGGATTTGAACCCACGCCTCCATTGGAGACTGCGACCTGAACGCAGCGCCTTAGACCGCTCGGCCATCCTGACAGTGAAGTGCTCAAATAAAGTGCAATCCATCCAAAACAAAAAAAAATTGGAACGATACAGAGAAGATTAGCATGGCCCCTGCGCAAGGATGACACGCAAATTCGTGAAGCGTTCCTCATTTTTTTTTGTGGCACGGTGGCGCAGTGCATTGCACTGCTGCCTCACAGCAAGAAGGTCCTGGGTTCGATTCCCGCCTGGGGTGCTGTTGGCACCGTGCTCCGGCGGGTTATCTTCCAAAAACAGGAGCCTTTCTGTGTGGAGTTAGCATGTTCTCCCCGTGTTCACATGGGGTTTCCTCCACCTCACGTCAGTTAGGACCCCCACCAAAAACATGCACCCATCGTCTGACCAGTGATGGACACTTATCACCTGGTCCCCGGGCGCGTCCACGTATGCTGCCCACTGCTCCTGGCTGTGCCCCCGGAGGAAGGACAAGCCAGGATCGGTCAATTGCAGAGGATCTATTTCACCGGCCACCATCAAAGCATGTGCGTGTGTGTGTGCAAGCGTGTGGTGTGTTGCGTGACGAATAAAGACTGTTTCTTCCTTCTTCTTCTAAACACATAATTGATTTTAGAGAGCCCCGCAAGGCCCACATAGAAATCTAGGCGGCTGACGAATGAGTTGGAGTCTGCTTACTTGATGCAGAGAGCTCATGAGTGTAAACTGTAGGAACAGCTCTGGCAGGAAGTAGACCAACCGAAGAATGGTGAAATTGTTGAGCTGTGCAAGGTGCTCAATAATCGCCTAGACTAGGAGATGAGAGCCCTTCGAGGGAGGGTGATACTGAGAAGCTCCATGCAAGAGAGGGTGGTATCTCTGCAGGACGACGAGGATTGGCTGGAGCTTGCACTCCAACTGCAGCAGCAAGATGGTAAACAGCAGCTCCTAACTCTATAGGCACAGGCAGACCAGGCCCACGAGATGGCTAAATGTCATGCATCTGAGTTGGCCCAGAGCAAGCAGACTGCAGGATTTTAAATGAAAAGATATTTTCTCAGACAGACTGCCTCGCAAACATAGAGAAAGCAGAGGTAACACTGCAGAAGGAGGTGCACAGACTGGAGTCTGCCCTCCAAGAGCAGAGAGAACAGATTAAAAATCAGCTCCTTGCTCTCCGGATCCAGGCTGGCCAGGCCAAAGAGCTGGCTGAATCTCCTCAGTCTGAGCTGGTCCAGAGGAACCACACATGCAGGTTATTAAACAAGGAGCTTATTACTCAGATAGGCTGCCCTGCAAAGAAGGGCAGGTCTGCCATCCAGCTTGGAATGGGCGATACCAACATTTTTCCTTTTGATACCATTGGTAAAGTACCTATATGGTACTTTTTCATCGATAACGATACCGATACTTTTTGCACCTTAAAGGGAAATCACATGATTGCACAGTGTTCATTCATAACTTTATTACAAGGGCAATACGAAATATAAATAAAACTCATTTACATAAACACTTGAAAGAAATGCTTATAAAATGATAATGAAATAGATCAATGAGTTAATTAAATAAAAGTGAGATGAAAATAAATATTTTTTAATAATAATAAAATAATATAAATAATATATAAATAATTAGACTTCATATTAATACAAGACTTCATATTAATACAAAATTAATTACATTTCTTATATTGAAACATCAAAACACATCATCATCACCAACACTAGCATCATCATCATCATCATCATCCTCAACATCAGCAGCAACATCATCATTAACAACAAAATCAAAATGATAATTTCACTCGTTTTAATTAAACTGAAAGAGAATTCAGACGTTGACCTCATTCTGACTTCTCATCATCCCTTGTGTGAATTATGAACGGCACTTGAATTATGAATTATGAACGGCACTTGAATTATGAATTATAAACAAAACAACACAATTTAGAACAAATTACAAAAAGGGAAATCCAAATGTGATAACAATTTAATCATCATGCAGCTGTCAGGGCTCGCCCGGGTCCTACCAGCATCAGCCACTAGATGCCGCCAGTACTGCCTTTTCAAGGTTGCTCTGCTTCACCTATTTCTGTTCCTGATTACCCTGCCTCATTAGGTTATATGTTTCACCTGTGTCTCGTTTGGTCGTCCCTATTTAGACCCTGTCGTTTGTGTCCTCGGGGGCTCAGTCTTGAGTTTGTCTAACCTCATGACAACGCTCTTGTCCCAAGCTCCCGAGACTTCTTATTTGTTTTTGCCCAGTTTTTGTACTTGTTTTGAGTAAACCTCTATTTTTGCCACCTCGCCTCTGCCTTGTTCTCTGCACCTGGGATCACTCAGCATACCCCCGTAACAGCAAGACTCAGCCAACAACATGGACCCAGCAGAGAGTCGTCCTCCAGAGGTGGAAAGCCTGCGGGTGGCCTTGACGCACCAGGGGACGGCGATTGGCAGACACGAGCGGGTTCTCCAACAGGTCCTGGACAACCTGCAGTCGCTCGCCCAGGCCGTCCAGCAGAGCCAGGCACAGGTTCCGCCTATGGCCTCTGCGCCAGCGCTGCCTCCCATGAACCCGCGTCCCCCAGATCACCGCAAACCACGACTGCCGGCGCCAGAGAGGTACGACGGTAACCCAGGAGGGTGTCGTGTTTTTTTAACGCAATGCTCCCTGGCCTTCGAGCTCCAGCCTTCACAGTTCCCCACCCAGCGCTCACAGGTGGCATACGTGGTCACGCTACTCACCGGCAAAGTACTCTCCTGGGCCATAGCCATCTGGAATCGGCAAACCCCGGCCTGCTCCAGCTACCAGGCTTTTGCCGAGGAGATGCGCCGAGTGTTTGACCACTCAGTCAGTGGGAGGGGGGGCATCGACACGGCTACTCCGGCTCCGCCAGGGGGGACAGAGCGCAGCGGACTACGCCATCGCATTCCGCACCCTCGCAGTGGCGTCTGGATGTAACAGCGAGGCACTCATCGCGACCTTCCAGGAGGGCCTCAATGAGGGGGTCAAGGACGAGCTGGCGTCCCGGGAGGCGCAGGAGGACCTGGACACGCTCATCGATGCAGCGATTCGGGTGGACAACCGCCTCCGGGAGAGACAAGGGGAACGCGTTTTCCCCGCTTCACCAATACCAGCGCGCAGAGCGGCTCTGGGGACGAGGCCTCCCGAGCATCTCCTGGCTATCCCGAGCTCGCCTCCAGCATCAAGGGAGGAGCCGATGCAAGTAGGCAGCACACGGCTCTCTCGGTCCAAACGTGACCGGCGGATGAGAGAGCGCTGCTGCTTGTACTGTGGGATCCCGGGGCATTTCCGTTCTTCCTGCCCTGAGCTCTCGGGAAAAGCCAACTCTCGTCCAGGGTAGGGAGAACTGCGACGAGGCCAACCTTCTCTCCCGAGCTCGAGGCGACCAGGGTCCTGCTGGCTGCCTCCCTCGCCTGGGGAGATCAACATCACTCCCTCCAAGCTATGGTGGATTCCGGCGCGGCAGGTAGCTTCCTGGATGTAGGGCTAGCAAAGGCCCTAAAGCTCCCTCTGGCACCTCTAGAGCATCCTCTCACGGTGACAGCCCTGGATGGAAGACCACTGGGTTCCGGTAGCGTGTGCCATCTCACCGCCCCCCTTTGGCTGTCACTGGAGGGAAAACATTCAGAGGTAATCCAGCTCCACCTCATCCACTCTCCTGAGTTTCCACTGGTCCTGGGCTACCCATGGCTAGCCCGTCACAACCCACATCTGTACTGGGCCTCCGGGCGTCTCACTGAATGGGGCCCTGCCTGCCACAACACCTATCTTCGTTCTAGTCCGTCTTCTCACCCTCTCGAGTCTCCAGTCCGTTTCCAAGCTCGGGCCCCTTCCCAAGCCCCTGCCCACTCCGGAGTTCCTGTCCGTGTCCTGGCTTCCAGTCCGTATTCAAGGTCCCATCCATCCCGAGTTTTCGCGAGTGCCCCACGAGTATGCCGATCTGAGGGAGGTCTTCAGCAAGAGACGGGCCACCACGCTTCCTCCCCATCGGTCCTATGACTGCGCCATCGACCTTCTGCCTGGCACCTGCCCTCCTCGAGGACGTCTCTTCTCTCTCTCTGCCCCTGAGACTACAGCCATGGAGGAGTACATCCGGGGGGCGCTCACCTCAGGTTTCATCCGCCCTTCTACCTCCCCGGCGGGCGCAGGGTTTTTCTTCGTGGGTAAGAAGGATGGCGGCCTGCGTCCCTGCATTGATTACCGTGGTCTGAACAAGATCACGGTCAAGAATTGCAACCCCCTTCCTCTCATGTCCACATCTTTCGAGCAACTGCAAGGCGCCACCATCTTCACCAAACTCGATCTTCGAAACGCATACAATCTCGTCCCCGTCCGCGAGGGGGACGAGTGGAAGACCGCCTTCAACACACCTACCGGCCATTATGAATACCTGGTCATGCCTTTTGGATTGGCCAATGCTCCCGCTGTCTTCCAGGCCTTTGTAAATGACGTCCTCCGTGAGTTTCTCAACCGCTCCGTGTTCGTCTACATCGATGACATCCTCATCTTCTCCAGGACCCTTCCCGAACACATACAGCATGTGAGACAGGTCCTTCACCGCCTGCTCGCCAATGGCCTCTATGTGAAGCTGGAGAGGAGTGAGTTCCACGCCACCACCGTTCAGTTCCTGGGGTTTGTCATCACCAAGGGGCACGTCCAGATGGATCCTGCCAAGACCGAGGCCGTCCGGGACTGGCCACCACCCACCTCGGTCAAACAGGTGCAGCGCTTCCTCGGTTTGCCAATTGTTACAGGCGATTCATTCGGGGTTTTAGCACTGTGGCGGCTCCCCTCACCGCCCTCACTAGGACATCCACAGCCCGCTTCGCCTGGACTGCGGAGGCTGAGGGGGCGTTCAGGGCTCTCAAGACGCGGTTCACCGCTGCCACACCAGAGGCTACCCTACCCTTCGTGGTGGAGGTGGATGCTTCCGATGTGGGAGTGGGGGCCGTTTTACATTTACATTTACATTTACATTTAGTCATTTAGCAGACGCTTTTATCCAAAGCGACTTACAATTGTTCAAACACCGATTGACACAGCCATCAGGAGCAATTAGGGGCTAAGTGTCTTGCTCATGGACACTACAGCATGCTAGCAGGAGGAGCCTGGGATCAAACCAGCAACCTTTAGATGACTAGACCACCAGCTCTACCGCCTGAGCTACCATCCCCCTTTGTCCCAAAGGACTCACGACAAGAAGCTCCATCCATGTGCTTTCTTCTCCCGTCGCCTCACCCCAGCGGAACGGAACTATGACATAGGGAACCGGGAGCTACTGGCAGTCAAACTGGCGTTGGAGGAGTGGCGGCACTGGCTGGAGGGGGCCCAACACCCATTTGTCGTCTGGACCGACCACAAGAACCTGACATACATTCAGGATGCCAAACGCCTCAACTCCCGTCAAGCCCAATGGGCCTTGTTCTTCAATCGGTTCAACTTCATCCAGTCGTATCGTCCCGGGTCCAAGAACCTCAAGCCCGACGCTCTCTCCAGACAGTTCGACCCTCCTGAGCTGGTTGAACTCCCCGAGCCCATTCTCCAGAGCTCCTGCATCTTGGCTCCGGTCCGCTGGGGAATCGAGACGCAGGTCCGGCAGGCCCAAAGGAGGGAGGCGGATCCCGGCAACAGGCCCCCGGGTCACCTGTTTGTCCCGAAGGCTGTCCGACCACAAGTCCTGCAATGGGGGCATTCATCCCGCCTCACTGGCCACCCGGGGATCTCCAGGACCCTCGAGTTCCTCCGCAGGCGTTTCTGGTGGCCTACCATGGAGCAGGACGTCCGGTCCTTCGTCGCTGCCTGCACCATCTGCACCCAGAACAAGAACCCCCGGTCACGTCCCATGGGGCTGCTGCATCATCCCCTTCCCATCCCCAGTCGGCCCTGGTCACACCTCTCAGTGGACTTCATCACCGGCCTTCCACCGTCTCGGGGCCACACTGTCATCTTTGTCGTTGTAGACCGGTTCTCCAAGGCTTGCCGTTTTATTCCTCTGCCCAAGCTCCCCTCAGCTCTGGAGACTGCTGAGCTCATGGTGCAGCACGTTTTCAGGGTGTTCGGCCTGCCCCTGGACGTGGTGTCAGACCGCGGTCCGCAGTTTGCATCCCGGTTCTGGAAAGCATTCCACCAGCTCCTCGGCGCCTCCGTCAGCCTGTCCTCCGGTTTCCACCCGCAATCCAATGGCCAGACGGAGCGGGTCAACCAGGACCTGGAGACAACACTGAGGTGCCTCGTGTCCTCCAACCCTGCCTCCTGGAGCGACCATTTAGTGTGGGCGGAATACGCTCACAACACTCTGCGCTGCTCTTCCACTGGCATGTCCCCGTTTGAGTGCCAGTTTGGGTACGTACCTCCTCTGTTTCAGGAGCAGGAGGCGGAGGTGGGAGTGCCGTCAGCCCAGCGGTTCGTCCAGCGGTGCCGACGGACCTGGCAGAGGGCTCGTCAGGCCCTGCTGAGGACATCCCGGCAGCAGCAGATCCAGGCCAACCGACAGCGCAGACCAGCGCCTATGCTCCGTCCGGGCCAGAGGGTCTGGTTGTCCACCAGGGACCTTCCATTACGGGTGGAGTCACGCAAGCTCGCGCCACGGTATGTTGGGCCCTTCAAGATCGTGCGGCGGGTCAATCCTGCCGCATACCGTCTTCTGCTCCCCAGGTCCATGAGGATCAACCCCACCTTCCACGTGTCACGGCTCCGACCGGTGGTCACCAGCACCTTGGCGCCCACCACAAGGCCTCCTCCGGCGCCTCGCATCATCGACGGTCAGCCCGCCTACACGGTCATCCGGCTCCTGGACTCCCGCCGGGTCCGCGGGGCCCTGCAATACCTGGTGGACTGGGAGGGTTACGGGCCGGAGGAGCGCCCCTGGGTTCCGGCCCGGGATATCCTGGACCCCTCTCTGATCCAGGATTTCCGCCGTCGCCACCCGACACTCCCTGGAGGAAGGTCGGGAGCCGTTCCTAGACGGGGGGGTCCTGTCAGGGCTCGCCCGGGTCCTTCCAGCATCAGCCACTAGATGCCGCCAGTACTGCCTTTTCAAGGTTGCTCTGCTTCACCTATTTCTGTTCCTGATTACCCTGCCTCATTAGGTTATGTTTCACCTGTGTCTCATTTGGTCGTCCCTATTTTGACCCTGTCGTTTGTGTCCTCGGGGGCTCAGTCTTGAGTTTGTCTAACCTCATGACAACGCTCTTGTCCCAAGCTCCCGAGACTTCTTATTTGTTTTTGCCCAGTTTTTGTACTTGTTTTGAGTAAACCTCTATTTTTGCCACCTCGCCTCTGCCTTGTTCTCTGCACCTGGGTTCACTCGGCATACCCCCGTAACACAGTAAAATGTAAAAATGCAGTTTATTTACCAATCTATTTAGACATTTTGTTCTCAGCAAAGATATTTTATTCATCTAAATATTATAATTTATAGCCTGATATATACAGAATTTTTACTTCCATTAATAACATTCTAGAAACAAAACTGTTTGTGAATATTTTATGATACATACAGTACAAGTATATGAACCTTTACGTTTGTCAACTAAATGAAAGAGTGGTGAAGATGACCTCATCCAAGATTCACGTAGCTCAGTTGCATATTTGGGGTAGTTTAATTAAAAAATGGTTCATTCAATTTTTATCACTTATAACACATTAACTGTCACCTGTACCTGGATATTCTTTGCCTTTCATGAAACTCTCCTGCAATGTCTTCTGATGGACAGCAAGTCGTGCAGGGGACTTTGAGGCTTGCTGGTTGTCTTCAGGGCGATGTTCAGCCTCTTTAAAATTGTCAGGGTGCGTTGTCATTAATTGCTTAAGGAGGTTTGGAGTCTCTTGATGAATTTTTTGTGTTGATGAAGAAGTAGGGACCGCTGACGCTGACTTGAGTAAAATAATAGATTAATTACAAAAGAACAGCATCAGACCAGACTTGCCTAGGACGTCCAGGAGAGAACCAAGCCGGATGGATTCTCTGCCAAATGAAACTCGGGCAGGCTCTTTTATGCCCAAAGACAACATTTACCATTTGGTTCCCCTACATAGGTCACAGGTCACATTTCACCTTCCTTATCACCGGGACCCCTGGTTATGTGCTCTCTCTCTCGGGACCCGGGGGGATGGTAGCTCAGGCGGTAGAGCTGCTGGTCTAGTGATCTAAAAAGTTGCTGGTTCGATCGCAGGCTCCTCCTGCTAGCATGCTGTAGTGTCCCTGAGCAAGACACTTAACCCCTAATTGCTCCTGATGGCTGCGTCCGTCGGTGATTGAACAACTGTAAGTCGCTTTGGATAAAAGTGTCTGCTAAATGTAATGTAATGTAATGTAATGTAATGTAATGGGACCCCTGGCACCGTCTCTTAGTAATAATCTTATACGATGAGGCTGTCTTGGGACGCCACACATTCCAAGACACCTCATATTTCCCCCCTTCGAGACTACACAAAGTCTCGACAGAGATAAGAATCATTGAACTTACGACAATAATTGGCTTAATAGAATTCACATACTAACAAACAAATGATTACAATGATTATAATATACCCTTCTGAACATGCTTAGTCGCAGCAATACAATACATTTGTGGAGTGTAAGAGCGAAAAACCCATCTGGCAGCTTCCTTTCATAGTTCTTTCAACAAACAATCAAGACAGGAAAATTCTCTCACAGTTCCTCTGCCCCAGGCAACCACCTATTGGACTCCAAATCAATTAACCGCAAAGAAGGGTTTAGAAAACTGTACAGGCTGGTCGACCCATCAGACCCTCCAATGAACTTGTCCCTGCCTATCATCAATGTCCCTCAAAACCCCGCAAAAAAAAGAAAACACCTGAGGTCCCAATATATCCATTACACCCTGTTACAGAAAACTTCAAAGAAAACAATATTAAATCAAAGTAATATGTCTTGCTAAAAATATCTACTGAAGAGTACAGACTTTTCATCAATAATACAGGTTACATTGTAATAAACAATCTCCAATATTATCAAAACCTGCATAACACATATGTATGTATTAAACTGTTGGTTTTTAACTCCATCAACTCTTAATGATATTTCACTCGACACTCCTGATCATGATATCCTCATTCAAGATTCAAGATTCAAGATTCAAGATTTTTATTCGCCACGTACATATACATACTTTCATACATATATGCAGTGAAATGTAATGCAATGCACCCGGTGATAACACACAATATGTCCTAGGAAAAATTTCTAATACCCCAACTAACTGACTCCTAAAACGTAATACAGTAAGTCGAATACCTATAGAATAAAATAAAAATATTTAGAATAAAATAAAATACAATAAAAATACAATGAAATAGATAGAGGGAATATGCTTATGTATATGGAATAGGCAATTATGTATATACAGATATGTGATTTAAAGGGTATTCAGGGTCCGTCGTCCATTTTCATCCTCCATTTTTGAATGTCCATGTTTGAGCGTTCTAGTCCATGAGGCTGTTAGGATCTCTGGACACAGCCACCCTCAGACTGGTCCTGAAAGAAAAATTCACCAGCCAGTATCTTGCACACACATCAAATAGAGTATAATAATGTCACTTTTGCATTATACCTTAACATTATTCCAATATATGACTAACATTTTCCTTTTCCCCCCTTTGTCCATGCATTTTCTCAGACAAAAATAGACTTGAGTATATGATATTAGCTCCTCACTACACACCACTACCCAATTCAGACCTGTATGCTGACAGATTTTAACAATGCTATTTTTCAGCACTCCATTCATTTTTTTCACAAACACCTTGGCTTTGCAGATGATAAACATCTCCTAGAGGTTGTTTAATTCCCATTTTTTGCAGAATTTCTTTTACTGTTTTATCCACAAACTCTTTCCCATTATCTGAAGATATGTGATCTTGACGTCCCCACCTGCTTATTACATCACAACACAAGAACTTGGCTTGGCAACTGACTGAGCATCTTTACCCTTGTTGGACATGCTTCAGTCCCCCGTGAAAATCTATCCACGTCCACTTACATGTGTCTCTTACCTCCTACTGGTCTTACTATGTCAACAAAATCCACAACCAACTCACACATGGGACTTGTCGGAGTTGGAATGTGACCGGGTGGACTCTTCACACCCCTCCGAACATTGTTTTTAAGACCGATTGTACATCTGCCTATGACATAATCAATTTGCTCAAGCAAGTACGGTGCCCAAAACCCATAATCTTTCGTGATTTTTCTTCTTATCTCCCCCCTTGCAACATGGGCTAACCCATGTGCTTCCTGAATCATCAGACCTAGTAGGTTGGGGGTGCTACCATCAGTCCTTCATGATTTCTCTACAGACCAGTAGACTCTTGTCCTCGGTCCAACCATAAATGTTTATCTATGGCGGACGCCACTTCTTGCATCGAGATCACATCTCTGAGCATAATTTTATCTTCCAAGTCCACTTCATGGGTGACCAGAAGAACCTTGCCTGCTTTGTTTGCTCCTGTAACTGCTTTAGCAGCCTCATCCGCTACTTTGTTACCTTGAGTAACCCTTGACGTACGCAGCTTCTTCCATCATTTCTCCTATACTGTATGCTTCTGCTCAAATCCTTCAGCCACCATTAAAGTCATATGTGGCACACTTTTCTCAGTGTCACGCTCTTTATCAAGATAATCATCCGTGTTTATCTATATAGCTGCTCCCTTACTTCCTCATTCCACCACCAAGAATCCTCTCCTTCTGGCTACTCCCGTTAGGGGGCACCGCAGTGCATTATCTACCCACAATTCTTTCTGTTCTGCTCATCTATAAACCTTCTCTTTGGCCTTCTTCTCCTCATTCATCTTATCCACCAACTGTATTTTGTTGAGTTTTCTGAGAGTCTCCTGGTCCCGTTCCTTTGGGTCATGCTCCTTTTTCCTCCGCTTTAGCCAACATCTGTCTGACTGCGGGGTCGTATCCTCCAAAAGCTTCATCAGAGTCACTCACTCTTCTCCTATTTCCAGGCTTCTGACTTGTTGCCTGCTCCCCAAACGGTTCCTTCTCTTGGTACTGTTGGAGCTCTGATACAGCTTTATGGTTGTTGTAGCCTTGCCCATCCCTATTTTTTGCTCATCCTCATCTTTGAAGAGATAGTTGCCCTCCGTTGTCATCACTGGGAGCTGGGGATAAACATCAGGGAACTTCACCTTCTCATAAGGCGGGGGCTTCTTTACAGATGCTGTATGTAAGAAGGGTGCGGTAATCTGTAATCTCCATCAATTTTTCTGCTTCCTTTTCATTTTTCTTTATTTCTTATCTACTTTGTTCTCTTTTTTCTTTTGCAACTTCGAACCATGTCGGTCCCTCCTTTACGAACAGCAGCAAAATGCCAAGTTCTGTTTGTCTTTTCTCCGTGCGTCTCATTCCTCTTTTTACTTTCTTTTGATTTACTTAATATGTGGACACAAGCACCTGCATTGTTTTAATCACATCCAGGTTAAGAGTTCCTTCAGCTGGCCACGGTTGTTCAATGTCAGGCAACCGCTTGCTCCATTTTCCTGATATTTTTGCAATATCTTTAATAAGGGAATTATTCTTTCGCACTACATCAATAGGAGTGATTACTTTTGTAATTTTTGGATCCATTTCTTTTATTGTAAATCAAATTGATTTATTTAAAAAATCTTTATAAAGCACTGTGTAATCACACTCAACCAAAAACAACTAAATTTACCAACCCCAAAGGAGACCAATAGCTTTCCACTTATGAAAGCAACTTCACTTGTTCATGATCTGATAAATCTGATAATTCTCATTTATGTTAAATTATCAAAATGTCCATCAATGTTCATTCTCCAAACAGCCTCAATCAAGGTAAACCATACTCAGATAATGAAACCAATATTCACAGCCCTCAACTGTGTTTAAATCAAATCAGTTTTTCCGCATGTGATCAATCAAATCAAAAATGCTCCATTAATTAGGCGGAAGCCTTGAATAGTCAGTCTGTTGCCAAGTCTCTTTCTAACTTATTGCAAACACAATATAAGAAAAATAACTACTATAATCCTATATGTGAAGAAAGAAAAAACAACACAAGAGTTTAGTGTCTTATGACACTAAACTGGCGATAGTGGCGCCGCCCCTAGCGGTCGCCTGCGCCGGCGCTCCGGTTACTCTTTCACTTTTTAGTATTTTTTTCCTTTTTTTATCATAATGTACACCAAAAAAACATAGACAGTTACCTCATACGACCGCGATGCACTCATGGTTATAAAAATGTCCCTAAACGAACAACTTTGGGAGCTACAGATGGAGCGGGGGGACACAAGATGCTTATGGCAGGGGCTGCGGACTATTACGAATTACAAGAGCAGCTCCCCCCCAGCCACGAGTGTGGACGCCTCCCTAGCCAACCAACTGAGCTCCTTTTATGCGCGGTTCGAGTCTGGCAGCAACACCGCTAGCTCGCCGGCTAATTGGAGTTACACCGCTGGGGATGAGCGCGCACTCTGTGTCCGTGCACGAGGTCAGGAGGGCTTTGATGCGGGTGAACACCAAGAAAGCTGCGGGCCCAGATGGCATATCTGGGCGAGTACTGAAGACCTGTGCTAACCAGCTAGCTCCGGTGTTCACTACAATATTCAACATCTCCCTGGCTGAATCAGTGGTTCCGTCCTGCTTCAAGAGGTCGTTCCTGTCCCGAAGATCGCCTCTCCAACCTGCCTGAATGACTACCGTCCGGTGCTCCTCAACTTGGTGGTCATGGAGTGTTTCGAGAGGCTGATCAAGGATTACATCTGCGCCTCCGCCTCCCAGGTACTGCACACCACGCTCACGCATCTGGATGGCCAGAAGGGGGCCTATGTGAGAATGCTGTTCATTGATTATAGTTCAGCTTTCAACACCATAGTCTCCACCAGACTGGCTGTCAAGCTGATGGAGCTCGGACTGAATGCTCCGCTGTGCGCCTGGATCCTGGACTTCCTCACAGCCCGCCCCCAGGTGGTCAAGGTGGGGAAGTACAGGTCAAGCTCCCTCACCCTGAATACAGGATCCCCCCAGGGCTGCGTCCTCAGCCCCCTACTGTACTCCCTGTACACACATGACATGTGTGGCCAGGTCCAGCTCCAACACCATCATCAAGTTTGCTGACGACACCGTGGCCGTGGGCCTGATCACCGACTGCGATGAGAAGGCCTACCGCGAGGAGGTGGCTGACCTGTCACTCTGGTGCCAGGACAACAGCCTCCACCTGAACGTCAGCAAAACCAATGAGCTGATTGTGGACTTTAGGCGTGGATCACAATCGAGGACGCACGCGCCCTTGTGGATTAATGGGACTTCTGTCGACAGGGTGAGCAGCTTCAGATATCTGGGAGTCCACATCACAGAGGACTTAACATGGACTGTACACACAGACACACTGGTGAGAAAGGCGAGGCAGCGTCTTTTCCACCTCAGGCAGCTGAGGAAATTCCGGCTCTCGGTGAGGATCCTCAAGTCCTTCTACTCTGGAGCAGTGGAGAGCATCCTGACAGGCAACATCACTGCCTGGTTTGGGAACTGTACTGCCCAGGACAGGCGGGCCCTGCAGAGGGTGGTGCGTTCAGCTGAACGTACCACTGGAACTACCCTCCCCCCTTGCAGGAGTTATACACCAGGAGGTGTAGTAGCAGAGCCCACAGGATCATGAAGGATCCTCATCACCCCAACAACGCACTGTTTCAGCTGCTGCGGTCAGGCAAGCGCCTCGGCAGTCACACAGCTAGAACAGAGAGACTGAGACGGAGTTTCTTCCCTCAAGCCATCAGAACTGTCAACGCTGACCTCACCAGGGGTCCTAACTGAGCCATGTACTAGGCTCCACTACCTACTGTACTGTATGTAGCATACTGTACCGCATACTGTATCACTGTTCAGGGTTGTTCGTGATGCCGTATTGCTGCGCCGTACTGTTGTATACTGTGCTGTATTATCGCAAACACTACCTCACACTATTCAAATTCAAACGCCACTTTAATTCACATGCCACTTTAATTGCACATATCTGTATATACATAGGCATATTCCTTCTAGCTATTCCATTTTATTTCAATTTATTTTTATTGTATTTTATTCTATATATTTTTATCTTATTCTATAAGTATTCCACTTACTGTATTACGTTTTAGGAGTCAGTTAGTCGGTCTATTAGAAAGGAATTTTCTACTTTTTATTTTATTTTATTTTTTATTTTTTCCTAGGACATATTGTGTGCTATCACCGGGTGCGTTGCATTACATTTCACTGCATATATGTATGGAAGTATGTATATGTATGTGACAAATAAAAATCTTGAATCTTGAATCTTGAAGAGTCGGTTTGGCTTTGAGTTGTGAATGGAATTTTCACAGGAATACCGCCAAGTGTAAATCAGTCACATCCAATATGAATTATGCCAAATGCCTTGACCTTTTGCCACCATTAATTTAATCTTCAGTAGTTATTTTCAGTTTGAGAGTCAAAGATTCACTCGCTCGCTCTCTGAATCGAAGCCTAATGAGCTTGTAATGCACGTCGCTGGGCTTGAGGCGCAGCAGCATCAGAACCAAAATTTGTCACAAGGGTTGTCAAATTTCAAGGCATTCCAGACCCGAGAGCGTCAGGGCTTTCTGCGTACGGTTTCCGACTCTCCAAGGAAATGAATTGGACATCTTGTGTTTTTGGTGGATTCAGTGTAAATCTGACTCAAGTTCCCTAGTACCACAAACAAATTAAATTGTTTCTTTTGTAGAAAAGCCTCCAAAGACACAAAGAGGGGACCAGCCATGACAGACCGTGTCACACATTTCGTCCTTGCTGGCAAAGGCATCTCAAGTTGAGCCTAAACCAATCTCACATATTGAGAGTCAATTGCAAGAATGACAAAAAATGTGACCCACCACAGCAAACCCACAATTTTGTGCATTTCTAAAATCTCCATGAGCAGCCAAATAAGTTGAAAAAAAGATTTTTCCAGATTTGTGTTCCTTTGTGTTTTTTTTTTCATCTCTCAATGTATTTTTAAAACTGAGTTTGACTTATAAATAGTAGATAAATGTTAAACCGTGGAGTTAAATATTCTCGTTAGATTTCATGGGGAAACAGAGTTCACAGAGCTGCTGAACAGTGCTGAACAACACGACCGTCGACGTGAAGATCATTCCTCCGAGTTAAACTTTTTAATCTCACTACTTTAACACACACCTGGATCCATTGTTGTGCAGGGGTATACATTTACATTAACATACATTTACATTTAGTCATTTAGCAGACGCTTTTATCCAAAGCGACTTACAAGGGAGAATAACATTCAAGCTACATTGCGACAGAGATTAGTGTAACAACAACATTAGTGTAACAATAAATTCTGCAAGGTGGTGCTAAGTAATTGTAGGTTAGGACAGGAGGTACTCACTGAAGAGCTGGGTCTTCAAGTGCTTCTTGAAGACAGAGAGGGAGGTCCCCGCTCTGGTCATTTTTGGTAGCTCGTTCCACCAACGTGGAACTACAAATGAGAATAGCCTGGATTGCCTTGGCTGTATGGCCGGCAGAGCCAGGCGACGCTCATTTGACGAGCGCAGAATCCGGGGGGCAACATGTGCTCTTACAAGAGCATTTAAGTAGGCGGGAGCATTCCC
This sequence comes from Zeus faber, assembly GCF_960531495.2. Classification (NCBI taxonomy): domain Eukaryota; kingdom Metazoa; phylum Chordata; class Actinopteri; order Zeiformes; family Zeidae; genus Zeus; species Zeus faber. The sequence goes on along the minus strand of NW_028293110.1, from coordinate 247,102 downwards.
AGCAATCACTGTGTAGGCCAGCATAAGAGACTTGAACTTGATGCGGGTGGCTACAGGTAACCTCAGTTACCAGTTCAGTGGAGCTCGATGAGCAGCGGAGTGACATGTGCCCTCTTTGGCTGGTTGAACACCAGTCGCACTGCCGCATTCTGTATCATCTGTAGTGGCTTCATCACACAAGCCGGCAAGCCTGTTAAGAGGGCGTTGCAGTAGTCGAGACGGGACATCACCAAGGTTTGTACCAGCAGTTGAGTGGCATATTGGGTCAGGTACGGCCTGACTTTTCGGATGTTGAGAAGTGCGAAGCGGCAGGACCGGGAGACGGCGGCAACATGGTCCGAGAATGTCAGTTGGTCATCAATAATGACACCAAGATTCCTTGCAGCCTTGGTAGGAACAAGAGATAGAGAGTCGATTTTAATATCAATGTTGTGATAAATACCTTGTTTGGCCGGGTAGACCAGCAGTTCAGTTTTCGCCAGATTTAGTTGAAGATGATAATCCTTCATCCACGTGGATATGTCAGCGAGACAATCCGAGATCCGCGTCGAGACAGTGGGGTCGTCGGGCGGGAAGGACAGATAGAGTTGAGTATCATCCGCATAGTAGTGATATGAAAAGCCATGTGAGCGGATGATCGGGCCCAGTGAGGTGGTGTATATAGCAAAGAGGAGGGGTCCTAGCACCGAGCCTTGGGGCACCCCTGTGGTGAGGTTGTGAGGCACAGACAGCTGGCCTCGCCATGTCACACTGAACGAGCGCCCAGTAAGGTAAGATTCGAACCAGGAAAGTGCACTGCCCGTTATGCCCATACTTGAGAGTATGGACAGGAGTATGCTATGATTGACAGTGTCAAAAGCAGCTGATAAGTCTAGAAGAATGAGAACCGAGGATTTGGCAGCAGCTCTAGCAGTTTTTAAGGCCTCTGTCACAGACAACAGGGCTGTTTCGGTGGAGTGACCACTTTTGAAGCCAGATTGAAGTGTATCAAGAAGGTTGTTTCTTGACAGGTACTCTGTAACCTGTCTAGAGACCGCCCTCTCTAAGGTTTTGGAAAGGAATGGGAGGAGAGAGAACGGCCGATAGTTTCCTACTTGATTGGGATCGAGTGAGGGTTTTTTGAGCAGTGGTGCGACCTGAGCCGCTTTGAAAGCGGAAGGGAAAGTGCCGGAAGTTAGGGAAGAATTAATCATATGTGTGATTTCCGGGGTGACAGTCGGTGATATGGCTTGAAGGAGGTTAGATGGGATCGGATCTAGCGGACAGGTAGTAGGACGGCTGCATGTTAGTAGTTTAGATACCTCACTTTCAGCGAGGGGGGTGAAACCAGGGAACGATGAGCCTAGGGCTGGAGAAGACAGGTTGTGAGTAAGTTGTTAAGTGAACTGGCTGCTGATGGCTGCCACTTTGTTAGTAAAAAAGGAGGCAAGGCAGTCAGCAGTGAGGTAAGTAGCTGGGGGAGGTGGTGGAGGGTAAAGCAGAGACTTGAAGGTGGCGAATAACTTACGTGTGTCTGTGGCACCGTTGATCCTATCGTTGAAGAAGGCCTTCTTGGCAGCAGTGATGCTGGAAGAGAAGGAGGACAGCAGTGTCTGGTAGCTTGCAAGATCCTCAATTGTTTTGGATTTGTGCCATTTCCTCTCGGCTGCTCTGAGGTCAGTACGCGTTGTCCGGAGGGTGTCAGTCAGCCAATGGTGGGACTGGGTTGATCGAGCAGGTCTGGTGGATAGTGGACACAGGCTATCCAGACATGAGCTCAAGGTGGAGCAGAGGGAGTCAGTGGAATCATTTACCTGCAGAGAGGAGAAAGTGCCGTGGGGTGGAAGAGAAGAGGAGAGCACAGAGGAGAAGTGGGTGGGTGACAGGTTGCGGAGATTGCAGCGGGGAGTAACCATGGGTGGGGAGGTGGGGGGTTGTTTTGGTAGCTGGACATTGAAGTGGATGAAGAAGTGGTCAGAGAGATGAAGAGGAGTGACCCTTAGGTTGTCCGTGGTGCAGCTCCGAGCAAGAATGAGATCAAACTCTTTGCCAGCCTTGTGAGTCGGTGGAGTCGGGACCTGTCTTAGGTCGAATGAGCGAACCAAAGACAGGAAGTCAGCCGAGCTCGCACTGTCCAAGTGGATGTTCATGTCTCCGAGGATGAGCATGGAACACTCATGCTCCGGAATTGATGACAGCAGGGTGTCAAGCTCATGTAGGAAGTCACCTAGTTGTCCTGGTGGACGGTAGATGACGACCACATAGGCTTTCACCGGAGCAGTCACCAAGACGTGTGATATTCAAAGGAGGCAAAGTTGTTTAAAGGCAGCAGTGGATTAAATTTTCATGTGTTGGAAATTAACAGGCCAGTCCCACCACCACGGCCAGATGGTCTGGATGTGTGGGAGAACGTGTAGTTAGTGGAGAGTGCAGCCTGGGTTGCGCTATCTTCCGGTTTAATCCATGTCTCAGTGAGAGCAAGGAGCTCCAAGGAGAGGTGGTTGGCATGACCAGAAATGAAGTCTGCCTTGTTAACTGCAGATCGACAATTCCACAAGCCAAAAGAGAAGGAGGTCTTTGCAGAAGATGTTTGCTGCAGGGACCTGAGGTTACCCGGATTGCATCGGCGTATGGTATAACGAGGCTTTCTGGGTGACCTTGAAGTTGTAGGGATGCGGTAGTAGCACATTTTGTATGGAGTGAGAGAAAGAAGGCAGGTTTGCCTTGTTCAGTGTCCTTGCTTCGGTTGACGTGCAGAGGTAGACGTGCGTCTTTACACAGAGTGACTACAAATGGGCCAACGCTTGAAGCTAACGCTTCAAGGGCAGGACCATAAATAGGTGATAGAATACAGCTGCTCATGTGATTAGGGTTGCACCTGGCTAAGAGCACGCCCACATAAGGGAGGACTTACCTGAATAGGGGGTGTGTCTGGAACACAAGCTTGTTGGCAGATCAACAAATAGCAGTGAAATGTGCAGAGTCAAACCAGTAGTCCAAGTTGCAATACTACAATACGAGCAGTGATACACTACACAGCAACCTCAGCACTAGAGCTCGACTCAGAGTTCAGTTTGTAGTGAAGGGTATTAATCCCTGTTCAGCGGACGGAGGACACGCCCAGAAAGTTAGACAAAGGGTTTCCTGATTAGAGGGAGTTGCTTGGCTCACACCCTTGCTGATGGCTGAGCAATTAGCAGCAGATATGACGGTACCAACCTGAACCAGCTAGGACAAAGTAAGTGCCAAATAAGACTGAACCAGCAATAATAACAAGAAAAACAACAGCAAAAGGACAAACAACAAACGACAACAATAAAACAGATTTAGTCAGTAATGCACTTCTATTTGACGTGCAGAGGTAGACGTGCGTCTTTACACAGAGCGTCTTCACATGAGAGCGACTACAAATGGGCCAACGCTTGAAGCTGACGCTTCAAGGGCAGGACCATAAACATGTGATAGAATTCAGCTGCTCATGTGATTAGGGTTGCACCTGGCTAAGAGCACGCCCACATAAGAGAGGACTTACCTGAATAGGGGGTGTGTCTGGAACACAAGCTTGTTGGCAGATCAGCAAATAGCAGTGAAATGTGCAGAGTCAAACCAGTAGTCCAAGTTGCAGTACTACAATACGAGCAGTGATACACTACACAGCAACCTCAGCACTAGAGCTCGACTCCAAGTAGATGTAACAGCTTCTGATTGGGAAGGCTAGGAGGACTGACAAAGAGATCAGATCAAAGAGAAATGCTCTACAATTGAGTAAGGCCATAACATGTCCAGCATTCAAAGTTCCTTGTACATTATTGTACTTATTACTATTTGTATTTAACTGATTTGCAAATATAAAGTATGTACATTTCTGCGACATACACACTGCTTGAGTTCTAGGCCTCTTTTTGTAATACACAGTCAACTTGTTAAGGAAGAGCAACAATGACATGTGAGGTTGTCAAACAACATAATTATATCAGAACAGTGCTTCTTTGTCTCATTTTTGAATGTGTGACTTTAATTCCTGGACAGATGTGTCAGACAACTTCTGAGCGAAAAGTGCAGAAATGAACCGATGCAGGTTCCACTGAGATTTGAACTCAGATCACTGGATTCAGTGTCCAAAGTGCAAACCATTACAGCATTGAACCTCTACATGGCTGAGTTAGAATTGGTCTCCTGGGCATCTCCGGGAGTTGAACACTGGCCCTCTCTCACCCAAAGTGAGAATCATGCCACGAGATCAATGAACCAAGTTCAGCTGAAGTCGCTTAGAAAACCGGAACAGCAGCCTTAGTTTGGTTGTTTGTAGGCAAAACCTTAGGAGAGTCAGCTATCAGTGGCTCATTTCATCATCCAAGCTACTATAGCTTTTTTCCAATGAGATGGCATTGATTCAATCAAGTTCATTGGGACAGCCTTACAGTTACTGTAAAATGAACAATTCCGTCATGTTTCGCAATGACCTACTTGGGATTCAGGTTAGAATGAAGGGAGGGAAAATTAACTCAGGCCGGTTCTGAAGGAATTGCATACAGCTTTGTGCCAAAGGTCTTTTTATGGGCAAGAGTTCTGGGCAAGAAGTGATTTCGCCCTGGCGCAGAGCCGGCTCTTGCCCTCTTCACAAATTCCTCCACTTCCTTCAGACTAGGGTTCGTCAGGTTGAAATCCACTGTTGGCTACGGAGGTGTTGTTCTCAGTGCTTCAGACGGATCCCAATAGTTGTTCTCTGTTGGGGTCACTGTAGGTGCCTCTGAGGTGGTCGTAAATGGCGTCTTCTTACAATCTTACAATTCTAACTAGAAAACAAACCCAAAAAAAAATCATGAATCAAATTTTCCTAGAACGCAATTCTCGAATGTTGCCTGAACATAATCCCATCGCCACAATCCATTAATAAAGTAAATCTAACAATGATAAATACTAAACTGGACAATCTGATCACTACTGGTTTATGTGATGTAATTCATATGTGGCTTTTGTCAAGAGAAGACAGACCTAACCGCATTGGTCTCCTGGTCAGCAATTCATGCTGGCACAGTCCTGTCGCACCATGTGATCGTCCTCGCATTCCCATCATCACTCATGACAGGATGAAAACTCAGTAGAGCTTACCTTTACAGGGATTCCATTCTGAAAAACATGTCAATTATCACCAAACAATATTTTAATCATGACAAGGCATCAGCTTGATAAGTCCATCATGAGGTCCCTGCATTGTTCTAAGCACAATCATTATGTTTACTTAATTCTCTAACTATACCCCTCCTTTTTGACAAATGGTACCTTATGTCAAACAAGTAAAACAATGAAAAAACTTGTGGGAAAGATGCCGCTCAGTACATACTGTACCAAGTGGCTCTGCCACTTCAATAATTTTGTGCAGGATACCTTTGAGTAGAGGAAAAAACAAAGTAAGTGAGCCTGTGTCGTCAACCATCATTAGACAAAGCAAAAATTGGGTATGGCGGCTTTGATGGCTGCATTGGCTATTGGCTGCATTTCCTACAGAGATGGGGTCAAGTACATTAATGTAAACAACACAAATAGGAAGATCAAAATGGGGGGTTATGAGATCACAACATTAAACAGATGTTATGTATGTCTCATCAAACAGCTACACCACACCGTATCTCACTTGTCTGTACATATTCATGCAATCAAAACAAAAACAAAAAACAGTTTAACACAGATAGAAACACAAACACAACCGGTTGTACAAGATAGACACACAGTTTTATACAAAAACAGATGACGGACAAACAAACCAAACAAAAATCCTCCTTTTGTTGTACTCATGAGTTTAAATCATTGTAGTTGAACTTTTCAAGAACTTCAGTAACAAGATCTTGGCGAAGTCACAAGGGCTATCGCTGTCAAGCAATCATGTGAATCTCCATAAGAGTGAAGAAGAGAAGTTGGAGTAAGCAAAGTAAAAGTTGCATAAGTCGATGATGGAGAGCTGATGTCTGAGAGAAATGAGCCGGTTTGCTTTGTAGCAAGATAAAGGCTACAGCATGTAATCAACCCAATGACCCCGGCTCCGAGTTTCCGAGCACAGTATGCTACAAGACATAATTCATTTCCATAAGATTACAACAACACAGCTTACATTTTACCATCTTATTCAACCACAGTTAAATTAATCCAGCAAACCCAACATGGAGCTGGTGTAAAAAAATTGTTCGAAAAACAACAAATGGTTCTACCGTGTAATGGCTTGGCAAGCATTGCCTCGTTCCATGATCCAAAAACAACAATAACCACAACAGCCAAGAAAGGCCATGCCAGGGTGCGACCCTGAGGAGACAAAATTAAAATAAAATAAATATCATGACTCAAATAATGAACGTTCTTTTGTGCTGGCTGGAGTTATAAGAGGAAAAAAAGAAACTGTAAAAATCTTGTTCTAATTATTTTTGGAATTCCTGTGTATCTACGACATGAGCAGATCAATAAACTACAATAGCAATGGCTAAGAAAACACAGAAGCAGCCTCCATGGTTATCACACAGATATCATTTCCAGCAGGACTTCAGGTGGTCAATCATTCCACAGCTCTCAGTTGTAGTAGAAATTCCAATTGCAGTCATTTAGTTTCATGTTTAGTCTGATGCAGTGACATCACCGAATCCAGTTCCGAAGGAGCACAGTTGATTAGGCTCCTCAACTGTGCACATCTTTTTCAATTGTGTGTTTGCTGTACTTGGAGGCCAAACACCTCATGTTCATTGGTGGAGGGAAGGACCAGCAGGAGTCAACGCTTGCATTTGATTTTCCATAACAGAAGCTTTTTCGTTGCTCAGAAAATGTCTCAAGTTATTCAGCCTGACTTTGGCCAAACTGGATCTTGTATACAAGGTTTTCACAGACCTTCTCGGAAATGCAGGAGTAGGCAAGTCTCTCAGCAGGAAATCAGGCTTTTGGGCTTGTGTGAAAAAACCCTAAGGTGCTTAAATTATTGTTCTCATACATTATCATAAAATGAAAGGAGAGGTGTACCACTGTAAGAAGCAGTGTCACAGCGATAATCCCTCCAGGGTGCTCTGGAAACAGTGTGCCTGAGTGTGAACACAGTATTCCTTAACTCAGCTGTTAAATAATTGTTAAATAATCAAATTTGCAAATCAGTTAAATACAAATAGTAATAATTACATTACCGCCGGGTGTCGGGGAGGACCGGAACGGCGGAGGGGCAGAGGCGGAGAAGTGGAGCCCGGGGGCGGGGCGGGGAGACGGAGCACGGAGCTCGGAGCACGGCGCACGGAGCACGGCGCACGGAGGGTCGGAGGATGCGCCGGATGTTGTGGAGGACGAGAGCGGCGGAGGGACAGGGACAGGGACTCGTGGAGAGGTGTAGCGCCGTGGAGAACTGGGACCCGCGCATGGCGAGACGGAGCCACGGAGAGACGGACGGAGGCAGCCGCGCTGCGACAGCAAGGTTGAGGTATCCTAAAAAAGTTGCACCCCCACATGTGCTGACGGCGCACGGCCATACCGCTCTGACACGCCTACCACGGATGACAGAGCGGAAGCCGGAAGAAACGGGTCCAGCGGGATCGCGTGTGGAAGAGGAGGAGGTAGTTGTATCATTCATGTCCCTCCCGGTCTACCTTGAAGCCGGGCTATAATAGCAAAACTTGTTTAATGGGGCGTGACGCCGATCTCCCCGATAAAGCGGATAATGTGGCCAGGAACTAATATTGCAGAAGGGACGAGATTTCTGAAGGTCCGCTTTGGGAAAGACATCACATCGTTGCCGTACTCGGTAAAATTTGAGACGCTAGCCGGAGTGGAGCACTGTAGAGTGATCCATGATCGGCAATTAAAAGTGTGCAGACAGTGCATACGGCCGGGGCACGTCCTAAGGGAATGTCCGGACTTTAAATGTTACAAATGTGGACAACAGGGGCATTACAAAAGAGAATGCAGAACGAAGGACGCAACGTGTAACGAGTGCCAGTAGAGAGCGGATCTCTGTGAATGCAGAGAGATGGGGTCAGAAGATGGAAACATCAGAGAGCTGTTGGAGGCGATGGGAGAGAGCGCACAACAGGAGCATGCAGGAGAGGAGCAAATGGCGGAGAAAGAAGACGACGGAGCGGGGCTGCAGCAGGAGCGGCAGGCGCGAGTGGCGGACGAATGGGGAGCGGAGGAGGACGACATCCAGCCAGGCCAGATGAGATCGGGAAGGAAGAGAATCGAGAAGGAGGTGACTGGAGGATGTGCGAGGACGGACCGGGCGGATAAGGACGGAGTGGGAGAAGTGCGAGGTACGGGAGTGCACCAACCAGCGGAGGAGGACGATTGTGAATGGGGTGCAGAAGGGACATCCCAGGCATTGGACTTACTACAGGAAGGGCCATCTGGCTCAGAGGACGGAACGATGGATTTTTCTCCTGGGAGAGCACTAGTCACCAAGAGGAAGGTGAGGGGGAAAGGGGACAGAGAGAGGGAGGGGAGAAAAATGGGGAGGAGGAGGGTGTGAGCAAGAGGCAATAATAAGAATGATAATTTTACTTCTCATAAAATGATCTGGGAATTAATGTTTACAACATCACCTCAATAAATGCAAATGGGTTGAGGAGGAGAGAGAAGTTTAGGAAACTAGTTATGCTGTGTAATGCTGATATTATATGTATACAAGAGACGGGATGGACGCAGGAAATGATTCCATTGCTAGGAGAAGTTTGGAATGGAGAAATATATGTAAATAATGGCACAAAGACATCATGTGGTGTGGCGATCTTGGTAAAGAGGGGGGTGCTGGAAGAAGTACAACAGAGTGCTGTGGACGGGAAGGGGAGGGTAGTTGCAATATAATTTAAATTTCAGGGAATAAAATGCAGACTGCTCAACATCTATGCTCCAAATGTGGAAAAGGACAGAAAGGCCTTCTTTGAGAGCCTGGAACCGCTTATTGTGCCATACGTTATTATAGTGGGGGATTTTAATGTGTGGTGTGATAGGCTGGACGCACCAAGAATGAGCAAGTTTAAAGCGGACGCCTCAAGGAAGACCTTTCTGGACTTAATGGAGCGTAGAGAACTGGTGGATGTGTGGAGGGAAAGGAATGGAGGAAAGAGGGGGTACTCAAGAAGGGAGATGGGGAAGTCAGAGTTGAAGCAGAGCAGAATAGATCTATGTCTAGTAGGGCCTAAGTGGATAGGGAGAGTACACAGCATGGAGTATGTTTTTGTAGGGTTTAGTGACCATGCAAAAATGTGGTTCAAGCTGGGGCAAGGGGATAAGAAAAAAGGAGGGGGTACTTGGTGCCTGAATGCAGACTTGCTAATGGATGAGGGATATATCAGGAAGATAGATACAATAATACAAGAGTGGAACATAAGGGAAATGGTACAGGGGGAAGAGGGAGAGTGGTGGGAAGAACTTAAAACTAGAATTAAGAAGACCAGCATTAGGCATGCCAAAAGAAGAAGATGGGAGGGGCAAGAAAGATTTGATAGCTTGCAGAAAAGAATAAGGGAAGAGTTGGAGCTTATTGAACAGAACCCTAAACATAGTGGGAGGGAGCTAGTACGGCTGAAGCATGAGTTAGGGAAGCATGAGGAAGAAAAATGCAGAGGAGCGTTAATAAGAAGCCGGGCAAAATATGCAATGGAGGGAGAGAGATGTACGGCCTTTTTTCTGAGACTGGAAAAAAGTGTGCAGGAAAAGGCTTACATAAAACAAGTGAGAAATAAGAAGGGAGAATTGATAGAGGGATATGTAGAAGTAATAGAGACGATACAAGAATACTATGAAGATTTATACAAGCAAGAAGAAGTCAGCACAGAGGAAGGAGAAGAGATATTAAGGTATGTAAAAACAAGAATCACAAAGCTAGATAGAGAACAGTGTGAGATGAATTTAAACATAAGAGAGATAAAACTAGCCATGAGGGCGCTACCGACAGGGAAGAGTCCGGGAGGGGATGGGCTAACATCAGAATTTTACAAAAAATTTGAAGAGGGGATAGCACCTTTATTAAGAAAGATATTTGAAGGGATAAAGAATACAAGGAGCGTGCCTGAGTCAATGGCAACGGGAATAATTAAGTTTATTTATAAGACTGGGAGCACGGAAGAACTGAAGAACTACAGGCCAATAACTCTTCAAAACAATGATGGCAAAATTCTGGCAAAAATTCTGGCAAACAGGTTAAAACGGACACTGGGAGGAATTATTGGGACGGCACAGGCATATAGTGTGCCAGGAAGAGATATAGCTGACACCTTACATACAATCAGAGACCTAACACAACACATGGCACAGACAGGAGGAATACTAGCTGCTCTGGATTTAAATAAAGCTTTTGACAGAGTTAGTCATGAGTTCATATACAGGACAATGACCACATTTGGGTATGGTCCACAGATGGTAGGATGGATAAAAACAATACTGAGCGAGTCCAGAATCCGGGTCAAATGTAATGGGGTGTTGACAGACGTGTTTAAACTCGGCAGGTCAGTGAGACAGGGATGCCCCCTGTCCTCAATTCTTTACACCATATCGGTTGAGCCACTGGCGAGACTAATAGAGCAGAACAACAAAATTAGAGGCATAGAGATGCCAGGAGGGCGGACCTGCTGTCTTAATCAGTATGCAGATGATATTACTATAACAGTTAGGGATAGGCAGAGTCTTGGAGTGATTTTGGAGTGTGTTAAAAATATGGGAGGGCATCAGGGGCTAAAGTAAATATAGAGAAGTCCCAAATTATGTACATAGGAGATGTGGGAAATGGTGAAGAGGAGAAAGAACTGAAGGTGAATAATCAATACATTAAGATATTGGGAATTTTCATGACGGCTGATGGGAAGGAGGGGAGGAATATGACGTGGACTGAGGTATTGAATAAAATGAAATGCTGCCTGAACCACTGGAAAACTAGAAAAATAAAGTTAGCAGGAAAGGTGGTGATAGTCAATATGTTGATTATGGCAAAGATAGGATATGTCATGAATATAATGGATATGTCGGAGTGGGTAATTAAAGAGATAGAGGGTATAATAGGGAAGTTTATATGGGATGGAGGGCCGGCAAGGAGAGCGAGGCGGACCCTGATAGGGGGGAGGGAAAAAGGGGGTCTCAACCTAATTGATTTGAGGAGTAGGTGGAAGGCGGCGAGAATCAAGACTATTAAAAAATATATATTTAATAAAGAGGAGAATGGATGGAAGGTTTTCTTCAAAGAATTGCTTTATAAGCATGCAGGATGCCAAGAATATGGGTTGTTAGTATCTATGAAAAAAAGTATGATGACAACAGTGCCAGCCTATTACCAAGAAGTGTTCTTGGTATGGGCGGAGCTATTAAAAAATATTGTATATAACTGTGACACAATAGACATGGTACTAAACCAGCCGGTACTACTAAACGAAAGACTCAAATATAACCAGGGAACTATATATGATAAGGATTTCTGGTATGCGGGGTTGAGACAACTAAAGGATTACACATATGAGGTGATACCGGGGTTTTTGAGAGAAGGGCTGATTATGGATGCGGTGAGGGAATGGAATGAGGAGGTAAAGAGGGGGGAGATAAGCAGGTTATATGAGAGAATTAAAAGTGTGGTGCCGATAGAATGGGTGAGCATGATTGATAGGAGCCATAGAGGGGTGAGAATGAGCCCGCTGCCGGAGCTAAAGATTGAATGCGAAGGGAGAGTCAGAAAATTAGAAGACTGGGATGCGAAAGCACTATATGAAATATTCAGGGATAAGGAATATAAAAGACCAACAGCTGAAATGACTTGGAGAGGAATATTCAAGGAAATTACAAGTAAAGAAATATGGCAACAAACAAATATTAAATGCAATAGTCTAGAGTGCGCGCAAAATGACTTCAAACTATGGCATAACCGTATATATACTGTGAGGGAAAAATGATTACGATCAACTATTTTGAATGAGGACAAAGGCCTCTACCTCCAAAAGGGGGTTTGAAAACATTTGTCTGTCTTCCCGGGAACCCCCCAGAGTTCATGTAAAGAGAAATGTCTTGCTCCTACAATGTCAATTCTAATATGAAAGAATCAGATCACACGTGGCCTGTTTACCTTCTATAGAGATGGGTGACACCTGGAAGTGCATTGTCATGCAACCCCCATTCAGCCTGACTTCAAGGTTGCAAGTACCCGTTATTTACATTCTAGGAAGCCAGGAAGCCAGGAAGACAGTTAGGGGGAAGGCAGACTCGTCTGAGACCTCTGACCCAAACCACACCTACTTGTTTCTACTGTATAAAGCCTCCTGTCTTTCTCTGTGATATCAGATTGATCCCAGCGCTGCTTTGGAGCAGTACTGAATCTTTCTCTTTATTCTGCAGAATAAATAATCCTGGATATTCTCAGTTTTGTCTTCTTGTAGCGGGCAGATTAACCTCACCGATCATTGCGGAAGAATTTCCTTAACAATACCAATGAAATTCTACATCAGATAAATAGAGAGGTGAGTAGAGAATGTGACGTCTGTGGGAGAGAAGTAGAAACGATAATGCACATATATACAGAATGTACAGAATTAAAAAGATTAAGAAGGTTAAGAATTTGATAGCAGACAATGGGGGGGAGAAATATATGAGTGGTGCACAATGGAAGAAGGTTTTTATATTTGGTGTGGGAGACAGAGATAAAAAGGTCAATGTGGAATTCTTGAACTATATGCTGAGTACTGCGAGATACGCAATCTGGCTGAGAAGAAACATGGCTCATTATGAAGGGAAAAATATATCAATATGGGTTTTTTTTTAGGCATTATTTAAGAAAAATATTAAAACAATATGGCAATATAAGAAGGAGATTTTGGAGTCGTTAGTCAGAGGTAGCGCAACAGTTGTAATCTCTAAGGAGAAGGGAATAGAGTTTAATTTGGAAGAGCATGGGTGACGCCAGATTGCGCATCTCCAGAAGGAGAAGAGGAGGGACTGACTGGGCTGTTGTAAAGAAAGAAACAAAAGAAATGTTTTATGATAAGAAATGAAATGTAATAAGCCTGCTTGTTATAATAAAAAACAAAAAAAACAAAAAAAACAAAAAAAAAGATAAGCCCGATCTCGGAAGCTAAGCAGGGTCGGGCCTGGTTAGTACTTGGATGGGAGACCGCCTGGGAATACCAGGTGCTGTGCACCTTTTTATTTCATTTTATTGTATTTATTATTATTATTATTTAATATTATTTTATTTTATATTATACGGTTCAGGGGCCCGAAGGCGCCCCACCCCGGTCGGAGCACTTCCTGACGGGCTAGAACCACGGGACCAAGGGCGGTCGGAACCTCTCGTGGCCGCCGAGTAACACGCACTGCTCTGGGTTTAATGCGCCGGTGACCAAACCCCGGTTCGGGGGCCCGAAGGCGGCCCATCCCCGGTCGGAGCACTTCCCGACGGGCTAGAACCACGGGACCAAGGGCGGGCGGAAGCTCTCGTGGCCGCCGAGTAACACGCACTGCTCTGGGTTTAATGCGCCGTTGGCAAAGCCCCGGTCCGGGGCCCGGAAGGCGGCCGTGTCCGTGTCCCGAATTCCGAGTTCCGAGTTCCGCGTCCGCGTCCCCGTCCCCGTCCGAACACATAGCAATGGATTGAATCGGCGAGGATTTAATATTTTTATTTTTCCACAAGTCCGACGCCGGTCACCAGTTGAAGCCGTCCCCATCTTCAGGGCGACAATCAGGCAGGCGTGTTGGTTTCGCCTGGCCTAGGGCACCCCCTGTAAACACTCACGTTACTAAAACACCTCCTCACCGTTAATAGGGAGCCAGAGTCCCAGGGCCACGGAGGCAATGCAACTGGATGGGAGCGGCGAGGATTTTTTTCAAAGTCGGACGCAGAACACCAGTTGCAGCCGTCCCCATCTTCAGGGCGACAATCAGGCAGGCGTGTTGGCTTCGCCTGGCCTAGGGCACCCCCTGTAAACACTCACCTTACTAAAACACCTCCTCACCGTTTATAGGGAGCCAGAGTCCCAGGGCCACGGAGGCAATGCAACTGGATGGGAGCGGCGAGGATTCTTTCAAAGTCCGACGCAGATCACCAGTTGCAGCCGTCCCCATCTTCAGGGCGACAATCAGGCAGGCGTGTTGGTTTCGCCTGGCCTAGGGCACCCCCTGTAAACACTCACCTTACTAAAACACCTCCTCACCGTTTATAGGGAGCCAGAGTCCCAGGGCCACGGAGGCAATGCAACTGGATGGGAGCGGCGAGGATTCTTTCAAAGTCCGACGCAGATCACCAGTTGCAGCCGTCCCCATCTTCAGGGCGACAATCAGGCAGGCGTGTTGGTTTCGCCTGGCCTAGGGCACCCCATGTAAACGCCCATTTTGATAAAACACTTCCTCACCGTATATATGGGGAGGCAAGCTCTCTGGAGGGACTAGAGACAGGAGTGTATGAGTGAGTGAAATCAGCAGCAGCTTAAGCACCGCCACCACAACTGTGTGTGTCCCGCCCCGGATTGGCGCCTCCCCAGGCGATGTGCAATAGTGACCCCCCACGTGAGTGCCCCGCGCCGTTCCCCCGGCCGGTTCTCCTACTCACGACCCACGGGGGTCCGCAACCCGCACGGCAGCCGCTCGGGGCCCGAGACGACGGGCATCTCGAAAGCCCCCACGGCGCCGATGCAAA